>NC_134489.1:115086907-115139407 GCF_040206685.1 Ascaphus truei | reverse complement strand
GGCTTCCGTGGCGTGCCTATCCTTAACAGTGTGTCTCCCGCTTCACATCAAACGTCTGGGCTGATCCACTCTACGCGTTTCGCCAAATCATCAAGCGGCATTTGGGATCTTGCCTCAGTGTTGGTTCCTACGCTCTCATTCACCCCTCCCTCCAGCTTCTCCAGTGATTTTTGGATCTATTGTGATCCTATTTTATGTAAGTTTTACTTTTTGCATTTATACACTGTAAATATTAATAACGTTTAATTTTATACTAATAGTGTGTTTCTTCTTCTTTTCTGCACCCTCGTTATATGTTTATGCTTTTATAAACAATATTAGACTAATACTATTTATATGTAAAAAATACACAATTCTGTTTTATTGTAGTTTAAATTGTATCAATCAAGTGTAGCACCGGTTCCCACACACTAAGTGAGATCCCCCGGCTACCCGGTGGTACTGGTGCGGTGCGTACCTGTGAGGCTGGAGCAGGAGGCTCTGAGTGCTCCACGGTGGTGTCGGGGAGACATCAGGACAGGTTTTCAGGGTGATCTTGCTAAAACTATAGGTGTCATGGTGCTTAATACCTGTGAGGGTCCAGGAGAGATGAGCGTCCGCGATGGTAAGGGGAAACAGGACAGTCTTTTCCTTGTTGACTCAGGGTTCCTCTCGGGTGTCAACGCCTTCATTCACTTCCGGCTCCAGCATAGCAGGAGACAGTCCCCACAATGAAAGATATCCAGCATACCCCTACCCAATAGACTGTAGACTCATACAGGGGTATATAAAATAGGATCCAGTTGATTGCATCCACTGCAGGTGTTATTACAGCAAATACATTTAGCCGCATAGGATCCCAGGCCTCTGGATGGTACTTAGGCCCTCTGTCAGAAGTCAGACCAAGCCCCACCCCCACTCCTGTCACTCAAGGAGGCTGTATTTTAACCCCACAGGATTGTCTGCCACTGCCTGTCGCTACTAGGACTTACTTGGTGGAAAGTATAACCTGGACCAGCTATGGCTACACACAAAAGAAAATTCAAATATGATTTTAATACAATACATAGGTCCTAATATGTTTGCCTTATTGTTCTCTGACAACAGTAATAGCAGGAACATTGTATATTTATTAGAGCGTTTGATCCAACAAATGAGATTCTCGTGCCGTGTGTATCACTGGAAATGTATTTATTTCTTCGTTTTCCTCTTTGGATTAAAGCAATATGTTTCCTGGGCCATCCTGCGAAGGCACATGCAATACTGTATTAGTCAGAGAGATTACAGAAAGCATTAGAAATAAAACTTTTAGTTATTATCTCCTTAATAATCATATCCATCAAGCTTTATTAGCCACTAAATTATTATAATTGCATTTTTAAAGTGTACAGTGTATTGGGCAGCAGGTCTGCTATTTGTTTGGCTAAAGTAATAAGCTTGATGGCAAAATGTTGATCATTTCCTCTGCTGAATGTCAGCCGTTGAAGAATAAGATCTTGGATGGTTTATTGCATTCTTATTTCAATAGAAAGCCAAAGTATTATTTTCAGATGAAACATTTTGGTCATATTATCCAAATAATCCAGTAAATATTGAAGGTAGAGGAAGCATACAGGAGACTTTTAGTTGAGTTCAAAAACTTCTGCTGTATTCAGTACATCAGAGCATATATATATATACTGTATATGTAACCCATGTCCCTCCCCCCAGGTCGCAGACTGGACCCCTAGGGTGTAGTTAGGGCTGGCTACGTGTCTTTTGGTGGTGCGTACCTGTGAGGAACAGGAGGGCCTGAGTCTCCCGCGATGGTATAGGGGAAAACAGGGACAGGCTTCTGGGGTATATGCCTTCATCTTTAACAGCAACGGTGCAGCGCCTCCATCTCTGGTAAGGATGTAGGGTGAAATCCTTCCAGAGAGCCCTTTGCCTCAGGGCGAGAGATTTCAGTCTCACATACACACAAGTCTTTTGTAAAAGCAGCAATGTGTCTTTATTCTCCAGCAGCAGCACACAGCAGCAATCAGATACAGTGTACAGGGTAGGTTCCTCCTCTCCTTCTTCTCCAGGCTGTACCCCTTCAGGATGGGCTGTCTGGAGCTTCAATACTCCAAACCTCCACCCCAAGATATAGGTCCTCAGGGTGAGGTTAACTCTCCCCTCACCCCCTGCAGGGTGAGGGGCATTGGTCCACCGCACTAGAGTGCTATCAGTCCGACTCAATATGGCTTGAGTGTCTCCTCTCCTGTCACCTTCAACTCCAAGACCAGACTGACCCAGAACACACAGGAACAGCCCACTAAATAAAGACAGCCCTGCCCATCATGATGTCAGCAGACCCTCCCCTGTGTCTCTTGCCTTCCACACAGAGTCAGGGGGCCTACCTCCACCAATCACGACAGGGCTTGAAGCAGGGGAAACCCATGATAACTACTGGCGGCCTGCCCTTAGTAAGACTTACACCAGTAGGAGAAAGATATATAGCCCAAAAATCTTACCAGGGCTACATATATATACCAATCGGATTGGTGGATGTACCATAGGTCTGTTAAATGTTACATCACAGGCCCTATATAAGGCCTGTCACATCACATTTGACAGCAAGAAGACAGCGTGGCAACACCTCCTGCAGGACCTGGTCAAGAGGAGAAAGAAGAGAAGGATGAAGATAAGAAGAAAACAAAAGAAGAACTCACCAATGAATCCTTTTCAAGCACCTGAGGATTATGGACTTCTGTATATCAGACTGTTATTCAAGATGAGGATCATTGCTTTGTGGGTCAAGATTTGTTGGTGCCGCTGTTGGATGAGGAGGTTGAGCCTTAATCCTGGCAAGGATAAGATACACATTGACTGTATTTTATTTAATTGTAATTTTTTTAAGGGTGCCCAATGATAGCCAATCTGGCTTTCTCTGCCCCCCATTGAGGGCATATATGATCACAGTGGCAATCAATGGATGTATTGGCTACTGTTTTTTTGTATTGTATTTTAATTATTGTTTTATTTCATTGTAATTTTGTTTAGTTTTTTAAAGATCACAAAAAGGCAAAAGTACTATTAGCCATGTGTGGCTACTAGTGCGTCTGCTCATTTGTGTGTGTGGGGGGATGGGGGTAGAGGGAGTGGGGTATGAGTGTAGTTTGCACCGGGGAGGATTGTTAGCTCTCCAGGTGGGTAGCAGGAGGGGAGTTAACCCCTTAATTACCGTAGCAGTTAGTAACTGCTAAGGTAGTTAAAGGGTTATTGGCCAGTAGCAATTTTTTGTATGTTAGTGCTGGTGCCAATGAAGATGAGGATGGCCTTAATCCTGGCAGGAGTAAGTACAACTTGTAGTTACTGTAGGGTTGCTGGTTATTGATTGTTTTTGAATGGGCAAAATCGCCTCCCCAAAATCTATCAACAAGAATTAAATTCCAGTCAGGAATATATCATATTACTTCCCTTGGGGTACAAATGCCAGCTAATTTACAGCAATTGAGTTAAATCAGTATGTGCTTTACTATCATTCAAGTACGTTGTTAGACTCATGGAAAGGGTTAGTGCTCACCTGGTGCAGTAGGATGGCGGCTATTAAAATAACGATGTTGCTGAAATGTGTTTATTTATTCACTTTACAGCCCATCCCGGCTCAGAAGTCCTTTTTTGACAAAATCAGGAAACACGTTATGAGATTCATTTGGAATGGAAAAAGCCCTGTATTAGATGGAAGATTTTATGATCCCCCAAGTAAGGAGGTTTTGCCTGTCCTAATATTAAATTGTACCCCTCTGCAGCATCACTCAGAGCACTAACAACTCTGGCTGGTGCACATTGGATAGAAATGGAGAAATTATTAGAGGCCAGGCCTATAGCTGTGTTACTCTCAGCATTTTGGATGGATAGGAGTTGCGAGAGACAGACAAGTGAATGCTAAATAAGAGAAGGTTAAGTATCTTGGTGATAATTCAGAGGTGGAGTCGGCAGGACTTCATGGGGGACTGGATGTGAGGAATGAAGGACAGATCAGAGCCAACAGTGATCCCTAGACTGCGGTCTTGTGGTGTTGAGGAGAGTGGGGTGTTATTGACAGTGAGGGAGAAGAGTGTGGGTGTAGAGGTGACAGTGAGGGAGAGTGTGGGTGTAGAGGTGACAGTGAGGGAGAGTGTGGGTGTAGAGGTGACAGTGAGGGAGAGTGTGGGTGTAGAGGTGGCAGTGAGGGAGAGTGTGAGTGTAGCGGTGACAGTGAGGGAGAGTGTTGGTTTAGCGGTGACAGTGAGGGAGACTGTGGGTTTAGAGGTGACAGTGAGGGAGAGTGTTGGTGTACCGGTGGGATCGGAAGTGGAAGAATATTAATTCTGTTTTGGACATGTTTAACTTCAGGTAATGGTGAGACATCCAGTGGGAGATTGCCGCGACACAGTTGGAGACACAGGACAGGAGAGCAGCGTTGATGTCAGGGGAGGAGAGATAGATTTGTGTCTCATCAGCATAAAGATGATACTGAAAGTAAAAAGATTGTATTAGCTCAAAAAGAAGAGATATAGAGTGAGAAGAGCAGAAGGCCAAGGACAACCTTGTGGGACTCCAACAGAAAGAGGGAGTAAGGAAGAGGAGACACCAGAGGACACTGAACGAGTAGTTGGATAGGTAGGACGTGAGCCAGGAGTGAGCCATGTCATGGAGGCCAATGGAGTAGAGAATATTTAGGAGAAGGGGGTGATCAAAAGTGTCTCAGACAGTAGAGACATCAAGGAGAATTAGTATGGAGAAATTACCCTTAGATTTAGCTGTGAGTAGGTCATTGGTCACTTTTGTTAGTGTTGTCTCAGTGGAGAGTAGAGGACAGAAAGCAGATTGTAAAGAGTCAAGCAGGGAGTTGGAGGAGAGAGTGAGTCAGGTGGTTGTATACAAGTTGCTCAAGTAGCTTGGAGGCAAAGGGGAGAAGAGAGGGTGGTAGTAAGAGGGGGAAGATGAGTCCAGTTAGGGTTTCTTTAGGATGGGCATAATGAGTGCATGTTTGAAAGACGATGGGAAAGTGCCCGAGGTGAGAGCGAGGTTAAAAAGGTGAGTTAGGTTGGGGATTAGTGTCCCAGAGAGGGATCGGAGGAGATGTGAGGGAATAAGATGAAGGGGGCAGGATGTAGTGATAATTATTGTACAAAGAGGAAAAGATGAGTTCCATGGAGAAACTGCACACACATGGGACCACAGCAAATGTTTTCAGGGATTTGAGAAGGTTAAATCCCCACGTATGAGTAACGATAACAAATGAGGCAGTTATAAATCTCTTCACAGTAGGAAGGTTAATCCCTCTATTAACACCGACAGTATCAGATGACATGAAAAGGGGAAATAATGTTACAGGGATATTGTTGTCACATGGAATATGGAAGGAGAGAGAGGACGGGGTCGCTTCAGGTTTACACTTGTGTCTCTGAGGTCTGCGTATAACTCTGCGTATAACTCTGCGTATAACTCTGTGTAAAAGGATTTGGGGTTCAGTGTAAAATGAGTGAGGGGAAATCCTCGGTTAAAGATCATATTGTGATCTAAATCGGGGGCCAGAAATCCGAGTTCTATAAATGAAAAATAATGAGATTTTATGGAATCCGCGCACTTTTATTATTTGTTTTCTTGTCACACAAAATGGTGACTTGTGACATGAATCACACAGTATGTTCCCTGTTACCCAGTTAGTATTCCTTCTCACACTCCCTGACATGGAACAGTATCATGTATGTGTCATGTATGTGCTAAACATATCAGACATTCTGTACAATGATCCAGATAATAAACACCCCCACTTCAAGTCAACACGTGTTACACTTTGTTCAACCAGGAAACCACAAAGAGAAATGAGTCACTGTATCCCTGATAACTGCATTTCTATGCTGCGTCTGCCCTATATTAATTCAATCTCCACAGGCACAGGCATGGCACCCTAGGGGGCATCAAATTATACATGATTATGCCAACAAAGACACTTATCTGCTGTTCTCCTGGAATCCTTTTGTTTTCTGCATTTGAGGCTAAAATCGGGGACATCCCTTAAAACGTTTCACACACAAAGAACAACAAAAGACCATCTGTTAAATGTCATTTGTGCTAAGAAAGTAAGTTTGTCTCTTTTTATTATTCTCATAATGGAAATGTTAAACATATGTGTGAACTTCCATTCTGTTCCTAGATATAAACATGTCTCTGAAACGTTTATTTCCTCTTGTTACTGAAAAAATATTGGGAGAGAAAATAGGCTACAGTTTCTGAAAAAGGTCAAAAGAAATGACAGTGGAAATGTATATTATATTGTGCCAGGATGACCAGGGATCATTGAGAAACAGACACAACTTGCAGCAGGAATGTAATTCACTGTGGTTTATTTTGTCCACAGAATAAAACAAATTCCACCTGTGGGTACAATGTTCCTTTAAGGCCAAGTAAGAAAATAAAAACCTACTCAACTCCGGGGACTAACTAAACAAAATAACTTCACTAACTACCAGCACTGGCCACTAAGCAACTTCACTAACTACAAATACTCACTAACTAAGCAACTTCACTAACTACAAACAATCACCAACTAAGTAACTTCACTAACTACAAACACTCACCAACTAAGCAACTTCCCTAAATATAAACACTCACCAACTAAGCAACTTCACTAACTACAAACACTCACCAACTAAGCAACTTTACTAACTACAAACACTCACCAACTAAGCAACTTCACTAACTACAAACACTCACCAACTAAGCAACTTCACTAACTACAAACACTCACCAACTAAGCAACCTCACTAACTACAAACACTCACCAACTAAGCAACTTCACTAACTACAAACACTCACCAACTAAACAACTTCACTAACTACAAAAACTCATCAGCCCTCTCATTCCCTGCACCCAATATTTCAACTTACTCTTCCTTATAGATTGTAAGCTCCTTGTGGTAGGGTCTCTTCTAACACAGCACATTGCAGGCCTGTCCTACCTCTGCTAACACAGCACATTGCAGGCCTATCCTACCTCTGCTAACACAGCACATTGCAGGCCTATCCTACCTCTCCTAACACATTGCAGGCCTATCCTACCTCTCCTAACACAGCACATTGCAGCCTATCCTACCTCTCCTAACACATTGCAGATCTACCCTACCCCTCCTATCACAACATATTGCAGGCCTATCCTACCTCTCCTAACACAGCACATTGCAGGCCTGTCCTACCTCTCCTAATACAGCACATTGCAGGTCTATCCTACCTTTCCTAACACAGCACATTGCAGGTCTATCCTACCTATCCTAACACAGCACATTGCAGGTCTATCCTACCTATCCTAACACAGCACATTGCAGGCCTATCCTACCTACCTAACACAGCACATTGCAGGCCTATCCTAACTCTGCTAACACAGCACATTGCAGGACTATCCTACCTCTTCTAACACAGCACATTGCAGGCCTATCCTACCTATCCTAACACTGCACATTGAAGGCGTGTCCTACCTCTCCTAACACAGCACATTGCAGGACTATCCTACCTCTTCTAACACAGCACATTGCAGGCCTATACTACCTCTCCTAACACTGCACATTGCAGGCCTATCCTACCTCTCCTAACACAACTTTAATCTTGTCTGTAACCGTTACATACTGTATGCCCATAATCATATCTCTAACTGTCCATGAAATGTCTGTGAATTGACTGTATAACCCTGTTCATTTAATGTAACTGTCACGAGAGAACAGACAATATATACCATAACCGGTCCAGATTGAACAAGATTAGGATATAGTAAACTGAATGAGTTTATTTCTTATGAGCAGAACAGACAATACATTAAGCAAATAACATTACAGAAATATTCACACTTACTGGGGTTGGATAATGAGATATTCAGTCCAATAACAGCTCATTAAGTTGTTACAGTCACGACAAGCACAGGAATAAGTGGTGCAAGCAATTATATAGATGCCGGACCCTAGGCCTGCAGCCTTTGCTCTTAAGCAGAAATGCTTTTAAGTAGAAATCTTAAAAGTAGTATGGAAGTTTAAAAAAGGAAGTTCAAAAGAAGTGGAAAAAGTGGACACAATCTACTGCTTCTGATTCCTGCATTTGATCTACGTTGGAAAGGAGAATATCATCCCAGACTGCACATCTCAACACATTACTATTGCTGTGATGCCGCCTTTACTTTTTATATTTGCTGTAACCTCACTTACTTTCAAATTATGCACTTCCTTCCACCAGCCTCATCATGTCTCTAACTCTATTCATATTTCGCCATCTCTCCTTCCTTCACCACTTCTCAGTTCACATGAACTCCTCTCTTACCTGCACCCTCTGTCACCACACAGCTATACACCCTGCACTAAAACACCCCTACAAATCATCCTCACACATTCTCTTTCTGTCCATGCTTCTCCTCCTTGCTTCTGGGGATATCTCTCCCAATCCTGGTCCCTGCCTTATTTCTACTTGCTCTCATCCTCACCTTCCACATGCAACTTCTACTCCTTCTGGTGTTAACCCCTCCAACCTCATACCCATCCCCTGCCACCCTCCCTCCTCTCTCCCTTCCTCCTGTGCCCTTTGGAATGCTTCCTCCCTTTCTAACAAGTTCCTCTCTGTGCATGACTTCTTTCTCTCTCACTCCCTGCTCCTATTTGCCATAACTGAGACCTGGCTCACTCAGACTGACTCTGCTCTGGAAGCTGCCCTCTCCTATGGTGGCCTTTCCTTCTCCCACACTCCGCGCCCTGGTGGCAGGGGTGGAGGCGTGGGGCTCCTGCTCTCCTCTCTCTGCCGCTACCGAACAGTTTCTATTCCCCCCTCTCTTGCTTTTCCCTCCTTTGAGGTTCACACAGTCCAGATCTTCTCTCCTCTCCCGGTCCATGTGGCGGTCATCTATCGCCCACCTTCCTCTACTCATCCCCCTTCTGCCTTTCTCTCTCACTTTGAATCCTCGCTCTCTTTCTTTCTCTCCTCAGACTCCCCTGTTCTTCTCCTTGGGGACTTCAATTGCCACATTGATGACCCCTCCCTCCCTTGGGCTTCCCGCATTCTTTCTCTAACCTCTTCTTTTGGCCTTCAACAGTGGACTGAAGCCAGCACCCACAAGGATGGACACTACCCAGACCTGGTTTTCACTAAAAACTTCTCTCTCTCCGACTTCTCCATCTCCCCTTTTCCTCTCTCTGACCATCACCTCATCTCATTTTCTCTCTCTCGCTTCTCTCCATCTCCATCTCGCCCTCGTTTTTGCAGAAACCTGCGCTCTATTAACCTACCAGCTCTTGATTCCACTTTACGCTCCTCCCTCTCCTCTCTCAGTTCTGCTTCAGACCCTGACAACCTGGTCAGGAACTACAACTCTGCCTTATCTTCCTCTCTTATTCTTCATGCCCCGCTTTCTCTCTGCCATCCTCGCCCTTCTAACCCCAGACCCTGGCTAAACTCCCACACACGCATGCTGCATTCCTCCACTCGTTCCTCTGAACGCCTCTGGAGGAAATCTCATACGCTCGCAGACTTCATTCACTACAAATTTATGCTATCCTGTTTCAACTCTGCCCTCTCTCAAGCTAAACAAACCAACTTTTCATCACTAATCAACACACACAAGTCTAACCCACGCCGTCTCTTTTCTGTCTTTGACTCTCTACTCAGACCACCCTCAGCTGCCTCCTCTTCTTCCTCCATCTCACCTCAGGACTTTGCTGACTTTTTTAAGGAAAAGGTGGAGTCCATACGGCAGAACATCCCATCTGTTGCCTCCTCCCATCCCACAATGCTTTCCAACTCTCCTCCTGCCTTTCTTGACTCTTTTTCCGCTATCTGGGAGGAGGATGTGTCACTGCTGATCTCCTCTTCTCCCTCTACCACTTGCCCTCTTGATCCCATTCCCTCCCATCTCCTAAAATCTCTTGCTCCTTCTATAATCCCTATGCTCACACAGATCTTTAACTCTTCCCTCTACTCTGGTACTTTTCCATCCTCCTTCAAGCATGCAACCGTTATACCATTACTCAAAAGCAGCAAGCTTGACCCTACCTGTCCTTCTAACTATCCACCTGTCTCCCTCCTACCTTTTGCCTCCAAACTCCTTGAACGTCTTGTATTCTCTCGATAACTACACTTTCTCAACACCTATTCTGTCCTAGACCCTCTACAATCTGGCTCTCGCACTGCTCACTCTACTGAAATAGCCCTCACTAAAATAACTGACGACCTCCACGCTGCCAAAGACAGAGGTCATTACACTCTGCTCATACAGTATTACTCGACCTCTCTGCAGCATTCGACACCGTGGACCACCCTCTTCTCCTTCACATTCTCCATATTCTTGGTATTCGGAACAAAGCTTTATCCTGGATCTCCTCTTACCTCTCCCATCGTACCTTCAGTGTTTCTTTTTCTAACACCTCCTCCTCCTCTATTGATCTCTCTGTGGGGGTACCCCAGGGCTCTGTCCTGGGACCCCTTCTCTTTTCTCTCTACACACTCTCTCTAGGTGACCTAATCACATCTTTTGTGTTTAAATATCACCTCTATGCTGACAACACACAAATTTACCTTTCAACCCCTGACCTTACACCTGCTATACAGACCAAAGTTTCTGAATGCCTCTCTGGAATATCATCCTGGATGGCCATCCGCCGACTGAAACTTAACATGGCAAAAACAGAGCTCCTTATACTTCCTCCCAAACCTGGCCCTACTACCTCCTTCCACATTGCTATTGGAAATACAATCATTCACCCAGTAGCCCACGCACGCTGCTAGGGGTTACACTTGATTCCTCACTCTCATTCTCCTCTCATATTCAAAACGTTTCTAAAACTTGTCGCTTTTCCTCCGCAATATCACAAAGATACGCCTGTTCCTCTGTTATTCAACTGCTAAAACTTTGACTCAGGCCCTCATTCTCTCACGTCTCGATTACTGCAACCTCCTGCTGTCCAGCCTTCCTACCTCTCACCTGTCTCCCCTACAATTTATCCTAAACGCTGGTGCCAGAATCACTCTACTCTTTCCTAAATCTGTCTCCGCATCTCCCCTCCTGAAATCCCTCTCCTGGCTTCCGATTAAATCCCGTATCTCACACTCAATTCTACTGCTCACTTTTAAAGCTTTACACTCTTCTGCCCCTCATTACATCTCAGACCTAATTTCTCGCTATGCACCATCCCGACTCTTGCGTTCTTCTCAAGGATGTCTTCTTTCTACCCCCTTTGTATCTAAATCTCACTCCCACCTTAAACCTTTCTCACTTTCTGCCCCACACATCTGGAATGCCCTTCCCCTCAGTACCCGACTAGCACCCTCTCTATCCACCTTTAAGACTCACCTTAAGACACATCTGCTTAAATAAGCATTTGAGTAGCACTGGATAATCATGGACACATGACACATAAAGCTTGGCCCCCTGCAGACGCACTTACTAGTATTCACTCCTACTGTCTCTTTACATTCTCCCTACCTACCAATTAGATTGTAAGCTCCTTGGAGCACGATCTCTTCCTTAATGTTACTTTTACAGTATGTCTGAAGCACTTATTCCCATGATCTGTTATTTATATTATTTGTTATTTATATGATATGTATTACTACTGTGAAGCGCTATGTACATTTATGGCGCTATATAAATAAAGACATACAATACAATACAATACAATTCCTAACATGGCAGTTCAGTTATTGGTAAACAATTACCTTGTCCCAATCACAGGTTGACAGGTAACGCCTCCCCTGTTTCTACTTGGCCAGCCCATTTATAAAAAAAATGACATGAGGCCTGGGTGCCATCCTGACTAGCAAAGATGCTTATTGGGCAGGGGCCTTTCATGTAGGGTGTTACATTTAACAGGTCACAATGGTTAGTATCCATCTGTGATAGCTGGCTGCATATGCAATGTGGCGAGTCACCTCCATTGATGCCCAGGTCTTTTCTCACCTCTAGCTAACTTCTCCACAGGGGACCGAGGAGTAAAGTACCTCACAAAGCCTTTCAAGTAGCCTCCTTTGATTGTACAATTACATATCAAAGCTGATATTTGGCAAGCTTCCAAACCTATATCCAAAGTTATAGTAAAAACAGCGATAACCCATAACTATATTTCCCATGTATTAAATCAGATTAACGATATGTATGCGACATGGGTTCTTGGCATAGTACAACATTTCCAAATATCACCGTTCTAGCATGTGTTCATCAAAAGTTATCATTTTGTACACTTTATCCATTGTCAGGGATACAATACAATTCTCCCCCTCCCTTCATGTTAATACATAACATAGCAATTAATTCTGCTGAAGCAGGGAATTGCAGATCCACATATACACAATATGGTTAACCCTTTCCCTCCCGACATGATTTAGACACATACAGGAATATAACACAGACTGCTGGGGAAATAAATCTAAGACCTGGGACAATTCTGCTGAAGCAGGGGGATGCTGATCAACATATACACAGATCCCATTAACCCCTCCTATCCCGATCATGACAGTAACGATGTATTGTTATATCTCTGTGCCCAGGACATTCTTGAAAACGAGAGGTATCTCTCACTGTATTACTTTGTGGGAAAACATTTTATAAATAAATAAATAGAAAACACAGAGCAGTTCCTGCGCTCCTACTGATCGGGCTAAAATATACTAGTAACATTTTTACATTTAGAACCTGTATGACGAAGGAGTCTTGTGGTTGCATCTTTTGGTTAAAACATGATTAAAGCCGCCAACCTCATCAAGGCCGACTCCTTTTATGCAGCATTCTTTTCCATGCTGCATACTCCATAAGGGCCTTTAAAAGATAACCAGCTGATAGATATTTGGTGGGAACTCCATCACGAGGAACGAGGGTACACGGTTTTTTCAAATCCACATGCTAGCTACAGCAGGACTGATTACTTCTTTGTGTCGGCCAGACTGGTTCCAAAGGTCTCCGATACCAGGATCCATGATATTTCATGGTCAGACCACGCACCGAAAGAGTTACGGTCCTCTCAAACTAATCTAGACAGACCAGGAGAAAACTGGAAACTTAATGAATCAATTATAAAAATCCCAGACATTATCCAGACAATTGATACAGAAATAGATCAATTCTTTATGATTAACAAAGACAGTGTGAGTTCCCATACAACCTTATGAGAGGTACACAAAGCAACCCTGAGAGGCACCCTAATTAGTATAGATGCCAGTAGGGAAAAAAAGAGAGAGGCCAAAATACTTATGCTGCAATCTAAGATCCAAGAGCTCTCTATCCACATAAACGAGACGGAAGAGCAGATGTCCTTTTTGGATCGTGCGCTCCTTTCCACGTCCTGAAGGACATAAAATATACTAGAATTGAATTGAATATGCTCCAAACCTCCCAGGCTGAAAAGTCGTTGAGTTGGTCAAAGAGGAAGTTTTTTGAAAAAGCAAACAAGTTAGCAAATAAAAATCGGAACAGACATCCAAATTATAATATACAGTCTATTAGGCTCAAATCAGGAGCTCTGACCTCTAATCCAAACTCATTGTGGAAAAATTTAAGGCATATTATACAGTGGTGAGAAGGTTGCGCACAATGAAAACAGGAGTAGGGCTACAGTATGTTCCTAGCAGATTTGGTCCTACCCAGACTAGACAGGGAAGAGAGAGAGAGATTACAAAAAGACTTCGCCTTAGAAGAATTACTACAAGTAGTTAAGAGTCTAAAACCATCCAAAGCACCGGGCCAAGACGGATTCTCTAACCCAGTGGTGCGCAAACTGGGGGGCGCGCCCCCTTGGGGGGGCACAAGATTATGTAGGGGGGGCGCAGGCTGCGTGCGGGGAAACCTGGGGGCGGGCAGAGCTGTGCCAGAAGCTCCGTGCAGAGGCTGCTTCCAGTTCTCTGCTGTGTCTTGCAGAGGGGGCGGGGCCTTGTAGAGGGGGCGGGGCCTTCCCTGCACACAGACAAGCCCTTCTCCTCCTCCTGTCTGTTACCCGCCCGTTTTCAGCAGCACATGGGGGGACCGGAGCAGGTTTAGTTACTCCCTCCACCCACTGTGTGTGTGTGTGTGTGTGTGTGTGTGTGTGTGTGTGTGTGTGTGTGTGTGTGTGTGTGTGTGTGTGTGTGTGTGTGTGTGTGTGGAAATGTGTGTGGAAATGTGTGTGGAAATGTGTGTGGAAATGTGTGTGTATGTGTTTTGTATGTATATGTGTGTGTGTATATATGTGTGTGTGTGTGTGTATATCTATATATGTATGTGTATGTGTGTGTGTGTGTGTATATATAAAGTATGTGTGTGTGTGTGTGTATATCTATATATATGTGTGTGTGTGTGTGTGTGTGTGTGTGTTTGTGTGTATATATATATGGATTGTTGTGTGTGTGTGTGGGTGTGTGTGTGTGTTTGTGTGGATGTGTGTGTGTGTGTGTGTGCGCGCTGTGCCTGTTGGTTGTCTGTGGGTGTGGGTGTTGGGATTGAGTGTTGTGTGTGTTGGTGGTGATTATGTGAGTGTTGGTTGTGACTGTGAGTGTTGGTTGTGACTGTGTGTGTGTAGTGATTGAGTGTGTGCTGTGTTGGTTGTGATTTGAGTGTGTGTTGTGTGTGTGTGTGTTGTGATTGAGTGTGTGTGTTGGTTGTGGGTGTTGTGATTGAATGCAGCGTTGCACAAACTGAGGGGGGGACGCCCCAGGCGCAAGATTATTTAGGCGGGGCGCGTGCAGAAAAAAAACCTGGTTGTGCAGGCGAAAAAGATGTGCGCGCGCGGGCGGCCAAATAGAATAGTGCAGGTGGCGGCCACGTGATTCGGAGGTACGCGGAGGAGCACGCCCCAGCGCTGTGATGTCAAACGCCCTTCCCTCCGGTGTCTGCCTACAATAGCGCTGTGGTCCTGCTCTCCTCCGCTGGCAACCTGCCTATCTGCGATCCTCTTCATGTGAGAGGGTAGGCTGCCACTTTATCACTCGTACTATGAATGTACAGAAATAATAATAAAAAGTGTAAACACTTCCCCACTCGTGCTTGCAAAATTATGCAGGACACCCTGTGCTCATGCTTGGAGAGTTGGTGATGTCACCGCTCTCAGCGGCAGCGTGGACGCAGCCTAATTTTGCAAGAGCGAGCTGTTGAAGTATGTAAGTATTTAGGCTGCGCTTATAGTGCCGGCAACGCGACGTCGCCCGAAAACAAATGCATTGTCGCCGCCGCCTCGTGCGCTTATAGTAAGCGTGCCGTGGCAACGTGATTTTTTGAAGCCGGCAATATTTGATTTTTAAGGGGCTGTCGCCTCATGTGACAGCCCCTGAACCAATCAATGGCCTGGTCGCCCACGCCGCCGCCGCAAAGCGAAATACAACTTTCGCTAGCGGCGACGGGTGACGTCGCGGGCACTATACGCGCGGCCTTAGACATATTTGTATTTACATTGTATACCGTTTAATAAAGGGTTTTTTTTCATGGGATTTTGATTACATCAGGCAGGGGGGGCCCGAGAAATTTCATGGATAAAAAGGGGGGCTCGGCATAAAAAGTTTGCTCACCCCTGCTCTAACCTATAGTGTAAGAAATTCAGCACATTTTTAGCCCCACATATGCTCCAGGTGTTTAACTCAGTGCTGGCGGGGGCACCATTTCCAGAACAAATGCTCCAGGCGTCCATTTTGTTGATGTATAAATCAGGTAAAGACCCAACAAGCTGCAAAAGTTATAGGTCAATTTTTTTGATAAATTCTGACATCAAAATCTATTCCAAAATGCTAACCAACAGGTTCAGTCATATCCTAAAGAAAAGGAGACATTGTCTCCATTTCTTTAGTGTTTGGGGGGTGTTGAGCCACCCCGTTATATAGCAGCAGACGCTCTTTCACACCGCACCACACGGTTACGTATAATTCTTTATTGTTCACACTGTGGTTTTTTGTGGTTTTACCAGTTGGGTTAATTAGAAGGGAATGTTAAATACACCTTATCACTGTTAGTATTAGAGGTTAATTAGTTGCGCACAGTATATTTTTTTCAGTGATATCCTGCCTAGACTAATTCACCTGGAGAAGTTGGATTTATCAAAAATAGACAAGCGGCCGATAACACTAGACAAATTATAGATCTAATTGAGATTGCCAATACACACAAGAGCCCGGGATTGGTGTTACGTTTAGACACCGAAAAGGCTTTTGACAAAAATGTTACCTCCTCACCGAATATGTTAAACGCTCGTTCATGAATATGGGAAATTATAACATAACAGATGGCACTAGATTTTTTTGATTTAAAGATACAATTTGTTAAAGCTGCCTCACATCAAATATAAGTAATACAGTATAATTAATCCAAAACTCAGATATTGATTACTATGTACTCACAGATTAGTGGGGGGGGGTATATTAGGACCGTGCACTTATTAACATGCAATTAGTGATCAATAAATTGTAATATATAATTACTTATTATATGTAATACATTGAAAGTAGTTCGGATTAGATCTCTGTTCAGCTATTGAAAGGAATCATGTTTTTTTCTGCATATAAATTTGTTTCCATTGTTAATGTTTCCCAGAGATCTGTACACACATTTTTCCTCTCTCTCCATTCTGTTTGGGTCTCTTTAACATCTGCCTCTATGATCATTTTTCACATGTCACAGAATAAAGATTCATTCTGCAGACCTCACGCTAGAAATGAGCATATGGCAGTTGAGATTGATAAGGTAGCAGTGCCAAGGATAGCTGCCTGCCCTTGACATTCAATCATAAACAAGCACAGGAATTGAAATGTATTCCTAAAGCATCCTGAGTTCAACTTTTAAGAATGGTAGTCACTATGAATCACTATGTGTAGCGGACAGTAGTCAGAAAATTAGCGCCTATTCACTCATCACATATACTGTACAGTACATATACATATATATTGTGACAGAAGTCCCTGTCTGTGCATGCCGGAGTGAGGTGCAGTATGTATACATTTCAGCATATAGGCGATAAAATTCCCCTGGAGAAGCTAGCTGTAGGTGCCGCTAAGTAAGGCAGACTAAACTCCTGACTGCAAAGGGGTTTAAGACGGCAGTCTGCTGCTATCCAGAAGAGATAATTTCCCCAACCAGGAAGGACACTGGTTGGTAGCGTTCCCCAGGCCTGCTGAGACCGCCTGGGACCCACACCCAGGAACCGCAGGGCCTGCATACAAGGAACCAACGTTCCAACCCTGATGAGAGAGCAGAGCTTTGCTGTCTGCAAAGTGCCGCCGGAGCAAGAGGAATTGCCTGGAGCTACCTGGGATGGATTCCCGGCATCACAGCTAAGGACAATTTATTCTTTAGACCGTATTCTACAGCCTGTAGTATTTGGGACTGGAACTGGCCTAGCCAGCCAGCCAGTTAGTTAGACTGTCTTGTAGCCTCCCTACTGTGGAGAAGGCTTTATTTGATGGTTTAAGCTTGTCTAAAAGGGCAATGCACATAACTGTGATGTGGAAAATAAACCCATGAAGGGTTGTTAAAGCCTTAAATATACCATTTTGAAACTTTAATGACCCTACCTCAAGGCTGTTCTGCCACAATATATATATATATACTTGTGTATATATACACACACACAAACACAGTATATCTTACCTAGTACCTGACTCCCTTAGGTAAAGTAAAGGCTTCCTCACATTTCTCCAGCTAGGGAGCAGGAAGAAGTCTATTGATAAAATCCCTGACTTTGAAGTGTGTAGGTCTAAAAAGTAAAAAAAAAAATGGAGCTTCCGAGAGAACAATGAGACAGAGGAGAATGAGACACAGAACAATGAGACAGCGAACATTGAGACAGAGAACAATGAGACAGAGAACAATGAGACAGGGAACAATGAGACAGAGAACAATGAGACAGAGAACAATGAGACAGGGAACAATGAGACAGAGAACAATGAGACAGAGAACAATGAGACAGAGGAGAATGAGACACAGAACAATTAGACAGCGAACATTGAGACAGAGAACAATGAGACAGAGAACAATGAGACAGGGAACAATGAGACAGGGAACAATGAGACAGGGAACAATGAGACAGAGAACAATGAGACAGAGAACAATGAGACAGAGAACAATGAGACAGGGAACAATGAGACAGAGGAGAATGAGACAGAGAACAATGAGACAGAGGAGAATGAGACAGAGAACAATGAGACAGGGAACAATGAGACAGAGAACAATGAGACAGAGAACAATGAGACAGAGAACATTGAGACAGAGAACAATGAGACAGAGAACAATGAGACAGAGAACAATGAGACAGAGTAGAAAAGACCTTTTGTTCACCAACAATAAAAAAATGAAATCAGAGGAAACAGGAAGACGTGATGTATCATTTATTACACAATATAATAGGGAGGCCAATAAGATCAGCAGTATAATAACAACACATTAGCATATCCTTGCGAATGATCTGATTCTTAATGATGCTATTCTGGGAAGACCAAATGTGAATTTAAAAACAAATTGGCACCTAGCTCTCTCAGACATGATGATAAGTCCTAATAAGATCTGGGTCCGAATTCTAAAACATTTGGGAAACATGTCAAAGCCAAGACACACAATGTGTAAAACACTTTCTATTTACCCCCAGTCAGATCGCCAAGGTCTGAAATACATCGGGATGGAACACGTGTTTCCACACAGGCGAGGAGGGGTTAGAGGTATACAACTAACGCAACGAGAAACCTTTTGGATCCATAAAGTGGAAACCTTAACCCCTGCAGGACTCAACATAGATATTTTATAATTGGGCTTTTCTGGGAAAGTCCCATCTAATTGTTCATTTTTAATTTTGAGTTGGTAATTCCCAAAGTGTTACATTGTATAATCTGGGAAGGGAAAGGAAATACATTCTAACACATCCCTCTAATCACTTACTTACTTTTGTGGTGAAATGACTGGCAGCTAGTCCTCCCTGATCGGTGGCGGCTAAATGCCGGCGGCTGTTCGGCTGCGGCGAGATGGCCGCACTGAAAGGTCCCATTCCGATTTATTTTTTTATACCAATTTTATTTTATGGGAGAAAATGTGTAAATTATAAGATAATACATTATGCTTGCTAATTACAAATATAGTTTCATTTAGGATCAATTGAGGTCTGTTTTACATGTTTATTGTGTTAAAGGGAAGGTGGGAGAGAGGGAGACTTTCAATGTAGAAGTGTCTCCAGTTGTATATATCCCCTCAAAACTCTTTAATTTAGTTGGGTGTCCATTGATTGTAGGTACTATCGAGGTGTCCGGTGAGGGCTTAGGTAGGCCAGGTCCAATCACTGTATTTAATGGCTTAGTATTTATTATTTATTGTAATGTATAGTTTGTTTAATGTTTTGTTTTTATGCTTTTCAAAAGTTCTTATTAGGCACATTAGACTATTGTCCATTACTGTTGGGGGGGGATGTCGGGTGGGGGTAGAAGAAGGGATGGAGGTACTTGCCCCAGGGGGTGGGGGATTGCGGTAGGGAGTGAACCACTTTTTACCTTTGTGGTTAGCCACTAAGCTAATGTTAGAGGTGTATTAATGTATTGTAATATTGGTACTGTATTTTTTTATTACTGGGCTAACATTTATTGCCAATGTGGATATTTAGGCTTCCCATTGGGCCTAGTTATCTACAGTGACAATCAATGTTTCTATGTAACAAATGTATTGGTAATGTACAGTAATAATCTTATTTTTGTATATATGTTTGTTTTATTTTGTTTAATGCCCCAAACCTTATTAGCCTCCTTTTGCTAATAGGGACATTGGGCATTAGTCTTGAGCAGGGGAGCACAAACTTTAGAAGCTGTGCCCTTCTGCATGGCCGCTCCCGGTCTCGCGCCCCCTTTCCTACCTGCCAGCTGCGTCAAATGACGGGGTCTGGGGTCGCATGACGTAATGTTGCCATGGAGACGCATCTGAATCCCAGTAATTAGAGGTTGCAGAGGCCTCACGTGATTCCCGGCATTTAATTAAAATGCCTTGGGAAAGAGCGCGGGACCTTTGCAACTGCCCGTGCCCCCCAGACTAATCTCCTGTCCCCCCTGGGGGGCGCACCCCCCCAGTTTGCGCACCGCTGGTCTAGAGGGAGGGGGTTATGCTTCTTGTGGGGTAGTCACCCTGGGGAGGGGGGTTAGGCCTCCCAGCAGGGTTGACGTAGGGGTTAACCCCTTCATTTCCATAGTGGCAAGTAATACTGCCCTCTAAAGTGGGCAAGGAGGGTATGCAGCATAGTTTTATTTTTATATGAAACCCTTTGTGATCAGCTAGTCATAAAAACCCATGACTTGGGACTGGCGCATGTATATAATGGTCCAAGTATGGGTACACTCACAGGGCCAGATGTGGTCGCTACAGGTGCTCAGCAAAAGTAGCCCACCTACACATGGAACCGCCTTATGTGTCTATATGTATATAATAGCCTATATATTGGCCATTATATACATACAGTAGGAAAAACAGGGCTACGCCAGCCTGGACTAGGTGATACCGCAAATAATGTATTTCTGCCTTTCATCCCGATCAATATCGGAACTTTATGTATTGCAGTTTTTACCTAAAAATATGTTATTATGTCTGTTTTTTATCTTATATACTGTATATCTTTATTTATATAGCGCAGGCAGTGTACTCAGCTCTTCACAAAGACAATACAGCACATGGACTTATAGTAATACAATAAGAGCAGCAAGGCCATTCAACATGAAAAGGAATCTTTCCCACGGAGAGTTTACAATCTAAGTGGTATGTTGGGAAATTTACAGAGATGGGAGGTGGGGGAATAAGTGCTGTAGATGGTGTCAGTGCCTGGCCTTGATGGTGCGTTGGTGAAGGAGATGTCAGTGCCTGGCCTTGATGGTGCGTTGGTGCAGGAGATGTCAGTGCCTGGCCTTGATGGTGCGTTGGTGCAGTAGATGGCAGTGCCTGGCCTTGATGGTGGGTTGGTGCAGTAGATGGTAGTGCCTGGCCTTGATGGTGCGTTGGTGCAGGAGATGTCAGTGCCTGGCCTTGATGGTGCGTTGGTGCAGGAGATGGCAGTGCCTGGCCTTGATGGTGGGTTGGTGCAGTAGATGGCAGTGCCTGGCCTTGATGGTGGGTTGGTGCAGTAGATGGCAGTGCCTGGCCTTGATGGTGCGTTGGTGCAGTAGATGGCAGTTTCTGGCCACAATGGGTGGTAGGAGTGACTGATTGTGGGACACTCCTTGATAAAGTGTATTGTATACACGAAACGCGTAGGAGGGTGCTAACCTCTTTTAAAGATGGATCAATAAAGGTATTTTTTATCACACCATTGGGGACCCACTCCTAGCTGTGCGCCAGTTTCTCTCATTACCTCTTTCAATCAGCATCACTTCGCTTGGCTGCACGCCTATCAGGACACACAGGATGGGGGGAACACAAAACAAACAAAACAAAGACACAAACAAAGCAAAACAAAGCTTTTCTTTGTATCTTTGTTTTGTGTTTTTTAGTATGTAGGTAATAAACTTTTTTTTATTTTTCTATCAACCCGGTGAGTTTCTGAGATATTTTTTCTTGGGTTCGCTGTCCTACCAATATCCTTTGGATTTGCTGGTTCCAGGATTAGGAGCAAGAAGGAGGAGTAGAGAGAGAGAGAGGAGGTGAAGAGAGAAAACCGAAAAAGCAATAGGGAGGGCATCATTAGATGCAGGGAGAGAGGCAAGAGGAGAGTGGTCCCAGATAATGGAGGAGATGAGGAGTAGGAGGTGAGTGCAGGTGTATAAATCAGGCCTGAGAGGGTATTATGAGATGCAGGGAGAGAGGCAGGAGGGAAAGGTCCCAGATATTGGGGGAGATGAGGAGTAGGAGGTGAGAGAGAGGTGTATAAATCAGGCCTGGGAGGGTATAATGAGAGGCAGGGAGAGAGGTAGGAGGGGAGAGGTCCCAGGTATTGGGGGAGATGAGGAGTAGGAGGTGAGAGAGAGGTGTATAAATCAGGCCTGGGAGGGTATAATGAGATGCAGGGAGAGAGGTAGGAGGGGAGAGGTCCCAGGTATTGGGGGAGATGAGGAGTAGGATGTGAGAGAGCGGGTGTATAAATCAGTCAGACTCTTTATTCTCTGTCCCACGAGCAGAGGATACTTACAGAAGTGGCTGTTGTTTGGTGGGACTCGCCACTGTCCCTTTGCCACTAATCTGTGGGATTATTTATATGTGTTTATTAAATACATTGGAGTGCATGTACAGGCCGCCTGACTCCTGTCTGGTATCGTTCCTGCCGAGCTCCAAAGAGTGAACTTTATATTCTGTAGCTGGGACGTGAAAACAAGAGGCAACAATCAATGCGTCATATGTACAAAGGCAAAAGCGTTGCAATACTGAGGCAAAACAAACTGCACCATACAGTATGTATCAAAGGAAACACCCTATTCAAATCAACGGAAATTTTGTCTTTGATTAATTTAGTGCAGAGATTGTGCCCCAAAATTGCACCGCATTTGACTTTATACATAGCACCCATTGAGCGTTTCCTCTCGTTTTTAAGTATGTCCTTTGCACACAATAGCCAGGGAAGAGTAATAGCGTTTTCTTCCCTTTGTATATTTTACGTCTATCCATGATGGGAAGGATTTGTTTTGGAAGATTGTAATAATGTTTAATAGTAGTATTAATGTACATTATGTGCGTGTATAGGTTCATTACACTACTACTGTATCATTGCATAGCTTATGTTAATAAGAACTGCATACTCTATATTTATTTATCTAATAAAAACACCGAAACTACTGATTTGTGATCCCAGTCTTAGAAAAATTACATTTCAAAGGTCTATTTTTTTCACAAATAAACCCAATCATTCGACAGATTTAGATCCTAATATATTCCAAATTCAGGGAAAGAATCCACTTCACGTATTTACAGGATCCGTTGTCTCCGTGGTATAAGGAATAAGCGTATGATGGCAAGAAGGGATCAGCACAGAGGGTTAATATTTGAATGGATGCAACGCACCGGCTTTATACAGAGTCCACCATATATAGACTTGTTGATAGGACGTTTGCTTGAATACACAGGACACAGTGTAAGAGTTGAGCGTGGCAATTGATGCAATAGAATGCCTGCGTCGGGCAGTAATAAGCTGGGAGGACTATTTGTTCCCTTTGCGCAGTTCCACGCTAGGCTTGGCTGTCACAGTTACTTTACTCGTAAATCTTTTGGGAATAAAATCAGCACCAACATCCTTTCATTGTACTGTTCCTTCTACAATTCTCTACTCAAAAGTAAAAGGCCCCTCTGGAGATTTGGTAAATGATCCATTTAAAAGCTTGCTGAGTAGTTGAAATCAGTCACCCTTCAGCCTTATGGCTTACGACTCACCAAAAGATGAGTTTAAATGAATCAATTGTACAAACCCCACTGTCTCTGCCATTCAGGAGCTCAAAGGGAAACTACAGGATGTGAAGCTTTGCTGAATTCTGTACATCAAATCTAATCGCTTGCAATATTTTCATAGCTTTGATGAAGTTACATTTACAATACACAAAAGCTTCTCTTAACCGCACAAAACATTAATGTGATGTAAAGGAGGAAAGGATAGAGATACAGAATGTATATATACACACACATATACATCTAGAAATATGAACAATTTATTACAAAAAAGTAAAAATCCGCAGTCATTGCACTCACAAACATGCACAGGTAACAAGCATGTGTGAGTGTTACACTCAAACTCCGTCCGGCGCTCCAGGCTCACACAGTCCTCCTTGCGCTCTGGCTATTCACCATGGTACACCCAAAACCGGAAATGTAGTTAGTGCCCCCGAGAAAGCGTCCTCCGGCAGCACTGGTACTGGATTACCCCTCAGCAGGAGTATTACGTGGAGATCCCAGCTCATGGTATGGGATTACCCCTCAACTGGAGTATTACGTGGAGGTCCCAGCTCATGGTATGGGATTACCCCTCACCTGGAGTATTACGTGGAGGTCCCAGCTCATGGTATGGGATTACCCCTCACCTGGAGTATTACGTGGCGGTCCCAGTTTATGGTATGGGATTACTCCTCAGCTGGAGTATTACGTGGACGTCCCAGCTCATGGTATGGAGCCAATTTTTAGGTGGACGGAAATAGTCACCTAATGCGTTTCGTCGTTTAAAACAACTTAATCAGAGGATCAATCTCAGAGAGATTCTTCTTTCTTCCTTTTTTAGATTCATGCAGGGAGTGGTTTACCCCGCGAAGAAAGCAGCCCAAATCTCCAAAGGACTATTGTGATTTTTATTTTTTGTTTATTGAATGGACTTATAACTAGTTTATTGACATTAGTGTCATTATACCTTTTAGTTAAATGTAATCTTCTCTAATTGTACCCATTTATATCTAGGGTCTTAATGTTATATATTGGGTATCATCAATTTATTTAAGAATTATCATTGACACCCCATATCAGTATTACAAGAGTGTTGTCCTTAATACATATACATATATACACACTGTGAATATCAGCTTCTTCGCACACGGACAAGAGCCAACACAGGTTCGATATATTGAGTAATTTATTTATCCACGATACTTGTGATCAACCAAGGGAAGTCAAGCAATGACTGAATGATATAATCTGAGCTGAGCAGCGGGAATGAATTGGTGGTGATTTGCTTCTGAGTTCTATTGAATTATTGACGTTTGGCCTGGCTATAGTTACAGTATGCTCAGTAGGACGGCTGCAAGTCCCAGGAAGCCCATGGGAAGGAGAGAGGAGGGAGATGTGTGTAGCAAGGGGTTTATAAGAAAGGGAAAAGAAAGAAGTGTTTTATATGGAAGTTGCACAGATATTTGTCTGAATATAATACACAGAGAAACACAGAAATAGTGGTGGCATTAAACGTTTAGGGCGACCACAGTGGTATTTGTGAGATATCACCTAATTTGGAGATAAAAGCTACAGCGACGTTGGCAGCTGGTCTTAACATATGGTACTGATGAACTCTTAGGGGCTTTATCTAGTAGCTTCGATAACCAACTCATCAAGGATTTTTTTTTTTTCAACTTGTATTTTATTAGTAAATCACATATTCAACAGACATGTCAAACATTTCCATATAAAGCAAGTACATTGCAGTGTCCACTGTTCATGTGTCAATACTTTCAACAAACTAAAACAGGACAGACTGGGGGGGACAAAGGGGGTAAGGGTAGGAGGGGGAGGGGGGGAACCTTCCGCTGTGGTTCCGCTGGGAGTCCCGTGTCTTCCAGCTCATCGCTTCTTGGGGGGTCGGATGTGTCCCCGGCCGCTCCAACAACCCGCACGTGAGGCCCTATCTGGTACTATTCCCTTACTTCTAAGATGTGCCCTGTGCATGTGCCTGTGTCTAGACACCACGGGAGAACGCACTCTACACTATAATTGCCATATCGTGGACCCATCTATCCCCGGTATGTCCGTTTGAGCCAACCAAGGTAACCAGACTTTTAGGTAATTTTCTCCGGTATCATTGACCAGGCTCGTCAGTTTCTCCATCTGACACACTGTCCAAATTCTGTTCCGAATAGTAGCAATCCGTGGAATCTCATTTTGTTTCCATCTTGCTGCGATCTCCCCACGCACTGCCGTCGCGAAGTGCGCTATTCATTTATTTGTTGCTTTGGAGAAGCCCTGGAGCGGCCGATTTAGAAGGAACGCGCACGGGTCCCACAGGATTTGTGTGCCTAAAATTCTGTCTAGCCAATCTTTGATGAAATCCCATGTCCCGGTCAGTTTGGGGCAAGACCACAGCATATATAACAGGTCTGCCTGTTGTCCACATTGTCTAGGACTCAATGGGGAGTAACTGGGCAGAAATGTAGCCAATTTTGACGGAGTATGGTACCAGCTCATCATAACTTTATATGCGTTCTCCCGTAGGGTCGTGCACATGGAGCTCTTGGACACTGCTTGCATGATTTTTGTCCACTCTTCCGGGTCAAGTGTCTCCCCTAGGTCCGCCTCCCATTTGGTCATGTAGCTAAGTTTCTCTGTCACAGTCGAGCCAGAATCCGTTATGTCTTTGTATAACTGCGATGTGAGTCCCTTTGTGGTCGTTCCTGAGTGACAGAGCTTTTCGAAATTCGATAATTGACTTGTAGGTTGTTGGGCTTGATAGAATGCCCTGACCTGGAGATATCTAAAGAATTCGGCATTTGGAATATTGTTGTTAGTTTTTAGGATATCAAAAGTTTGTATGCCTCTTCTGCGCTCCAGTCAACCAATCTATAGATGTGGTTGGTTTTCCAGATTGTGAAATCCGTACTGGACAACCTCGGAGCAAATAATGGATTCCCCCAGAGTGGGGTCATTCCCGATGATTTATGGGTCAGGTTGCACTTGAGCCTGGTGTTGTCCCACACCGAGAGTGAGTTGGTCATTGAGGAATGCCGCTGTTTGGTGCTTAATCGCATCTTTTTGGGGCGCCAGATTAAGTGTTCCAGCTCTACTGGGGAACAGAGTTCTTTCTCTAGAGCCACCCATCTTTTTGAGTCTGGGTTGGTGTGCCATTGCACAATTTGGTATAATTGTGCCGCCTTGTAATAGGATAACAAGCAAGGTACCGCTAGCCCTCCCGCCCCTGTTTGTTTGCGAATTATCAGTTTACTCACTCGCGCTCTCTTCCCTCCCCAGATAAATTTATCTATCTCGGATTGAAGCGAGAGGATATCCCTCAATCCTAACGGCACTGGGAGGGTCTGGAAAAGGTATATTAGGCGAGGCAGCAGGTTTATTTTAATGCAGTGAATCTTCCCTATCCATGAGATTGTATATTTGGCCCAGCGCCTAACATCCTCTCTCAGGGTTTGTATACGTTTTGGGTAATTTGCCTGATACAGCTGTTTAGTAGACTTAGTGACATTGACTCCTAGGTATTTAATTTGTTTCTGTTGCCAATTGAAGTTGAAATTGAGGGCGGTCAGTTTCTCCATATGTTTATGTAAATTCAGGCTTCAGATTTAGCCTGGTTTATTTTGAATCCAGAGATCCTGTTGAACCTCCCCAAGAGGTCGAACAAGTTTGGCAGAGAGGTGAGGGGCCTTGATATTGTCAGGAATACATCATCCGCATACAGTGCCACTTTATGCGACTGGTTTCCAATGCCAATACCCGATATACTGTATCTTTACTGTCTCTTATCTGAGCGGCTAAGGGCTCCAAGCATAGTGCAAAAAGTAGGGGAGAGAGCGGGCAGCCCTGCTGCATTCCGCTTTAATCATGAAGGGGTCGGAAGCGAATCCCTGGTGGGTCACCCTGGCTGACGGTGAAGAGTATAATGAGAAGATGGCTTTTCTCAATTTCGTGCCCATCCCAAATGCTCCAAGCGTGGCCTCTAAGTATGGCCAGTCTATCCTGTCGAACGCTTTTTCGGCATCCAGACTAAGAGCCATAACTGGTATTGATCTAGTATTAGCTATTTCTAACAGATGAATGATTTTTCGGGTGTTATCTGCAGCTTGTCGACCCGCGATAAACCCAACTTGATCTGGATGCACTAGTCTGGGCAGGATGAGACTCAAAAGGTTGGCCATCAATTTAGCGTAAATTTTGATGTCCGAATTTATCAGGGATATTGGCCTGTAGCTTCTACAGTCCAGTAGGTCCTTACCCTGTTTGTGAATCACTGAGATTGACACTTGGCGCATGTATGTTTTGTAATATAAGTTTGATAATCCGTCAGGACCGGGGCTTTAGAGGGTTTCAAGTTTGTGATAACCTCGGAGACCTCCTCTGCTGTAAAGTCTCTGCCCATAATCTCTCTATCATCCTCGCTCATACCAGGCAGATTCGAACCCTTCAAAAAATCCCTCAAGGCTTTCTCTGTACCTGTGGAGCGGGTCACCTTTCCTCCATCATATAAATTTTCATAGAAGTGCTTAAATTCTGCTACTATATTTTTGGGATTGGCGGTGATTATGCCGGTTTTGGTTTGTATATACTGGATAATGTAGGCCTTATCTTTAGGATTGAGCATCTTGACCAATAAGGTATCTGGCTTGTTTGCTTTTTCAAAAAATTTCCTCTTTGACCAAGTCAGCGATTTCTCGGTTTGCGAAGTAGACAACAGATTCAGCTTAGTCTGAGTGTCTCTGATCGTCTGGAGGACAACTGGGTCTGTAGACCGCTTATGTTCATCCCATAGGTTTGTCAATTCATTCTGAACTTCCTTGATTTTTGCATTTCTCTCTCTCTTTCTCTTGGCCGCTAGGCTAATGAGAGCCCCTCTTAGTGTTTCTTTATGTGCCTCCCAGAGGGTGATATGGGAGCGGACACTGCCTTCATTTTCTCTGAAGAAGTGCATGATTTCTCCCTTAATTATCTCTTGCAGTTCGGGAACTTTAATTAAGGACTTGTTGAGTTTCCAATTTGCTCCTGGCCTGTCCAGCCCTATTTGTGCGCACCTAAGCTCTATTGGTGCATGATCTGACCACGAAATATTGTGGATCCCAGTATGGGAGATCTGTGGGACCAGTCTACTAGTGACAAAGAAGTAATCGATTCTGCTGTAGGAGTTATGGGGGTGTGAGTAAAAAGTGTAGTTTCTGTCTAAGGGGTGGAAGTCCCTCAAGACGTCCACCAGCCCCAAGTCCCTCAGCCCTTGTTCTAGAGCCTTGGACCTTGTCGGTATGCCCACCCTGGTGGGACCTGATCTGTCGAGATCCGAATTTAGAACTGTGTTGAAGTCGCCACCCACGATCAAGGCACCTTTGGTATGTTTTTGGATAGTGGAGAATGTAGTGGTGAAAAAAAACGTGGAGTCGTGTCCGTTCGGGGCATAGATTGTTGCGACCGTAATAGGTTGCTGGTTGATTGTCCCTGCCGGTAAGAGGAACCAACCTTCTTTATCTTTTTTTTTACTGTGTTCACAACCAGTCCCACCCTGTTATGTATTAGTATTGCAACTCAACGTTTCTTCTCATTTGCGGAGGATAGAAACACCTGTCTGAAGTGCATTTCAAAATATTTCGGGAAACTGGTGATGCTGAAATGTGTCTCCTGAATTAGGACTATGTCTGCCCTTTTTCTTTTATAATCATTGACGGTCACCTTCCTTTTACGGGGGCAGTTTAACCCTTTGGCGTTATGGGATATAACTGTCAGTGTCATGTTGTGGAACCGTTCTCACCTATTCTCCGACGAGTTCCCATGGTAGGTGTTGGGGAGCCCCCAGGGGGTCTCCTCCCCTCCTGCGACGTCCCGCAGCTCAACAGACTCCAGCGTTGCACCACCTAAGTAGAAGGTAGGGTGGGGGAGGGAGGACACATAAGGTACATTAGACACGAGGGAAGAAACATGTAGTTGGCAGGGATTCCATTGTTCAGGACCATTGCCCCTCCCCTGCCTTCAGGACCTGGGACTCCCGGGGAACCTCCGCCAGGTCTCTGCCTTCCGACCTGGTGGCTCCCTTCCCAGTCCTCCTAAGGACTTTCTCGGTACCGGGGGTAAGTACCCCTGCCCGAGATGTTGGGCACATAGCAAAGACCGGTCTGCCTTCCCAGCCCACGGCTGTTCCCGGTGCTCTGTCTTAACCTCATTAGTCTCAACCTTAACCCACTAAATGTATATACGTTTTGCTCCAACAGATTGCTTTGTAAATATTAATTCCCCTATCCCCCAACTCAAACATATAGTTCAACTGTTTCCTAATAACTTCTAGTACACTACCTCTAATACCAGGATGACTCTGATCCTCCCCTGCATAGCTCCCCTATTTGCTTTGGTTCTTAGGGTATGCTTCCCTTATAACTTTTGGGGATCCCTTATCCTCCTAGCTAGGCCTTATATATATTTTTTTTCTTTATTTCTTTTTAGTTTGTGTCTGACGCCCTGGGTGGCTATCTGCGTTGGTTCTCCTTTTTTTTTTTTTTTTGAGGGGCAGCATAATACCCGACTTTACTTTTCATGCTAAACACCCTGTGGGGGGGAGGGGTAGAGCTCTCTGGGTCGTGCGTGTTGTGTTTTACATGTGCAAGCTGGTATATGTGTGCTGTGATTCCTGCCTGATTTGCAAGCCTCTACACGCTAAACGTTATTCTGAACCTCAGCATATGTAAGGCCTATTAGCTAATGTCTACATTAATATATATATATTTTTTTGCTTATTATTTTTTTTTGTGTTTTATTTTTTAATTTTAATGCTTTAGTGCTTCCCCCCCCCTTATTACTTTTATATCCGATACCCTCTATGCTGTGTCCCCAACAACTTTATTAAGCCCTCCCGCCTCCATCCCAGTGTCACAGCAGTCCACGGCAGCTGTGTGAGCGTCGCCCTCAGCCCTCTGGGGCTCCGCTGATTCTTTAGACATCCATCAGCTCCACTGCCGGATTTCCATGTAGGATGTCGAGGTCCCGCCTCTTCCGGCCGACTCCGCCGCCATCTTGGGTATGGCGCGTCATTCCTGGTGGGGATCTCGCGAGATCAGTTCCTACCTTTTCTGACGTCATCCGGCTCCTCCCCGATGTCATTGAGGGTTGAGAGCCGAACCAAGATGGCCGCCATTCATGGAGGAGCGCTGCAGGAGTTGGGGAGTGAGGAGTCTTCTGACCCTAACGGGTCTCAACTTGGGCTCAAAACAGAAGAGCTTCAACTGGGAGGACTTCAACTGGAACAGGTAGGTGTAGGATGTCAGTTCCAACGCTCACTTTGGGCTGCGGGGTTGCTTCTTTTTGTCTCCCTTCCTGGCTTCCTTCCATGAGGGATTCGGTGCTGCTTCACCTGCCATAGCTTGCTCCGGGATCTTGTCCTGTAGCCCCAGCCTGGTTAGGAAATTTCCGCCCTCTTCCAGGCGCCGCGGCATGTTGGCCGCTCCATTCTGGATCACCAGCAGGCCAAAGGGGTATAGCCAGAGGTAGCGGGTCCCTGCTTCTCTCAAGACTTTGGTGATAGGAGCAAGCTGCTTTCTTTTGAGCAGGGTAGTAGGGGATATGTGCTGGTATACTTCTAGCTTATACCCCTCAAAATCCCCTTGGCTCCTGGTGATTTGGCAGAATGTCTCTTTTACTTTAAAAAAGTGAAATCTTGCGATGATGTCTCTGGGGGGGTCCCCTTGTTGTGGCTTTGACCGCAGGGCACTGTGGCAGCGGTCCAGGTGGAGGTCCTGCTCCGAGCGGTCCGGCATTAGATTTTGAAGCCACCGACCCATAAACTCCTCCGGGTCTGTCTCAGTCTCCGGACCCCCCGGACCCTCACGTTGTTCCTGCGGTCTCTGTTATCCGCGTCCTCCTGCCTGTCCAACAGATCTCGGACTGTATCCCTCACCTGTTCCACCTGCTTATCAGTCTTGTGGAGGGCTTTGATGGTGGAGTCCATTTTTTTTTCCAGGGAGTCAGTGCGTACCCCTATCCCGCAAATGTCCGCCCTTAAGATTGGAAGCATTTCTTAATATCCGAGTAGAACTCCCGCATATCCCTCCGTCGCATGATCTGGTTGTCCCTGCTTGTATCCTCTCTGACGGCCTCCTCCTCCGACTCAGAGTCGCTTTGCGCCATTTCGTCCTGGCTTTTGGTCCTAGCTGAATCACCTTTGGCGAAGTAGTCCGTCAGAACCGTGGAGGTTCGCTTTGAACGGGTCGAACGGGACATCTTGAGTGGTTAGGGCAGCTCTGGGAAAAGTTTTGGGTGTTTTTTTTTCACTTTAAGGTTGTTTTTTATTAAATTAGCCGCAGGCTGTGAACGGAGCTAACGGCTCACACATCCATGCAGCTCGGCCTTCGCCCATGCGCCGTCAACTCATCAAGGATTTTAAGGCTCTATCGCAAAAATTTGCTATGTAGCTATTCAGAAAGCCTCGATGAGTTGGTTAAATCATGCGGAAATGCATTTCTTCATGATTTCTGGATTCAAACAGCGCACAGGAGCTGCCAAAAAGCTCAAACTCACATTTTTTTCACAAAAGCAGCTATTCTTGTAGCTCCGATGAGATTTTCGGAGCTCTGGAATTGCGAGTTTATCAAAGATTTATCTTATCTTATGGGATCTGAGAGCAGGACTGAGATAAAAAAATGCATTGTTGCTGCCTCGGATTGATGCTGGGAGTCTCCGGAGCTGATACACATTAATACCAGCACCGGAGACCCCCGGCTTCAATCCTATGCACTACAAATACATTTATAGGCAGCTTCATTACCTTAGCGGCTAACTGTTAAGGCAAAGAAGGGGTTAACTACCAGTGCCATGTTTATTGTGGGTAGTGGGGGTGGGTGCAGGTGGTATTTGGCCCATGGTGGATGTTTAGGCCTTGCGGGGGGGGGGGGGGTTGCAGGAGCAGTTAACCCTTTCATTACCATAGTTAAGTTAATGAAAGGGTTAATCTCTCCCGCTACCAACCCGGTAGGCATAAAAACCCACTGTGGGTCAAATATTGTACCATCTTCACCCACCCCCGCTATCCACAATAAACATTACAACAAAATACAAACACAACACTAAACAATACACCCATTCATTGCCATTGTGGTTACCTCTGCCCTCAATGGGAGCAAAGATAACAACAATGGGAATTAATGGGCACCCCCTCTACCCCCAACAACCATAGCATTACAGTACAGTAATGGCCAACATTACTATTATCCAATTATCAAGCCAGCATAAAGTAAATAAAACTTGCACTTACCCCTGCCAAGATGAAGGCCATCCTCATCACTATCCTCCGTGCCCATGTCCTCCGTTGGCATTAAAACAAAAATAAAAAATACAATCTAATGGCCACTAACCCCTTAATCACCATAGCGGTTAGTAACCGTTAAAGTAATTAAGGGGTTAACCCCCCCCTTGCGACCATCCCGGTAGGCCTAACCACCAACCCTGGGACAACTATCCCCACCCTCTACCCATTGATTGGCACAGTGGTACATCATACCCATATAATATGTGGATGATAAGCCACTATAGCAGTCAATGGGCAACATAAAAAAGCAGCAGCACCAAAACGACAGAACAATACAAAATACCCAAGCACCTAAACACCAGAACAATCAAAGAAATCAAACCCCCAAACACCACAAGAATTAGAGAAACAAAAAGCCTAAACACCAGAAGAATAAAATAAATCAAAAGCCTAAACAATCCAAACATTTAATAAAAATAAGCTTTACAAATACATAACAATTAACTCAAAACAATAAACAGAAATACAAAACATAACAATTAATTAAAAACAACAATTTGCCAAAAAATGCATTGCCTGTCACTGTATTTATCTATAACCTAATATGTGAAGTTAAAAACCGCAGATTTGACACTGAGCCAGTCGTGGGGTATGTCTGGCATGTCGTTGAACTGAGACTTTGCTATGTTGGCTGATCAACCATCCGAGGCATCCACCGTCTTAGTATGAGATCCCAGGAGGGATCATAGTGATGTCGCTAATGGGGCAAGACTATCTGAAGGTGGTCTGCCTCCTTTGCGGAATGCCCGGTGGGAAGCTAGTGCCCTCGGCTCAATGCCCTGAATATGGGACCCAATATCTCCAACCAACAGGGCCTTGAAAGGCCAACTCCTACCTTACCATTTGTCTACGATTCGGGAACTGCAGTGGAGATGGATATCTCAATATATGGGTGTGGCGAAAATGGGCGTAATCAGCGCGTTAATAAAGGCAGTGTGCTCAGCTGGTTACCCCTATTTCGTATTGGGGATGAAGTGGTTAATTTTTCATGCACTGTACATGTCTTATTTTTCCCTCTGTCCCTTGTTGTCCCCATTTTGCAGTATTGTATGTGCTTGCAGTATAGTACATCCCAAGCACACACGTATGAAAAATATGATTGTGAGATAAGGGGACCATGTTGATCAATAAAGTGTATTTTTGCTGCAGATTTTAAGAGACAAGCAGGAGGAAGGTTTTTTTTTCTCCTGTCATTAAAATGCACACAAGAACCAAATGTTTTGACACCTATGAGCTGGGTCACTTGCCTATGCAAGCTTCAAAGGTAACATGCTGGGCCCACGCCTGTGAGTCTCTCTGAAAGTTGCATATCAAAGACCCTGAGTCAGGTTGGTGTGAATTAGCCAGGTGGATGCTAAATAGGAAATCCTGTTGACCCATCTGGGCTGGCTCAACCCCTGAGTTCCCCTTTCCAGCCTCAGAGGGGCCAGGTAAAGAGGGGAGTGCACCTATGCTAAGTAGCCAAAGTAGACAAACTCTGTGTCAACAGGAAATCCCTAGAGTGCCCACTCTCTAAACTGTGGGCAAGTAGGGGATTGGGGAGTGAGAAAATTCCCACGAGGGGGAATGGATGGGTATGTTGGAGATAGGCTTTCAAACCCTATATACATGCCACCCAGGCTATCTCCATTGTCTTTCATTTTTCATTATACCATGTGAGCGGATTTCCAACACGCTTCTAATAGCGGAGAAGAGCAGCAGCACATTCCTGGAACGCAAAGAGTCTTATTACATCGGAACCAAGGACAAAACTCTGCGTTAGGACACTGTGATTGCTGGGGGTTATCTTATTAACCCCAACGGACCAGAAAAGACTTTGCACATTCACAGAAGGATTGGGGTGGCAATTTATGCCCTTGCAAAAGGACTACATTTTAAAAGACAATCTTCTGGTGCTTTGCACCTTTCTGGACATTATCCCCTGTTCCTATACCAGTAAGTGTAATTATGAAGTGTATTCTGCAGTTGTCGTGTGTTTGCCTATCAAGTGAATAAATCTCAGTTTATTTTGCTCAACTTGTTCTGCTCAATTGGGATCCACAAAATATAAATTTGTTAATAAGTGCGTCCATCGTGACAATGGGATCGCGGGACCAGACTTGAGCTTGCTGTCGGGAAGCGTGGAGAACACCGCCACTGCGAATTCCAATCCAAGAGACCTGGAGGACCTGGAGGAGAGGATTGACTCGCCTGGTGTGATTCGAGTACAGGATCTCTCTTCCTGTGAAATTTGCGGATGCCCCATGTAAGGATGTGGCATCACCGGAATCCCTTTCACTCACTCAGGGGCCAACATTGGCCTTCATGGAACAATTGGATGACCCAACCCAACCCTGAAGATAACTTCTCCAGTACCAACAGCAGATGCTGCAGGTGGAGAGACCCTGGCATCACCCCTTGACTGGATTCCGCCCTGGTCCAACAGAGAGGCCAAGATTCTGGTTCTGTGGGTAGGAGCATATCCAGTGTCAGCTGTGGCACTTGACTGACGATCCCGAAAGGTCCCTTCAGCCGGAATTGAAAAAACCTCTTGGTCTGGACTGGCGCAATAAGTTTTTCTATGGATATGTGCCAAAATTGAACATGACTCACATTATCAGCTGTTGGACTGGTCGATTGGAGTATTGGTGGGAGTCAGGTAATCTGACTGAGGAGGAGAAACATGAAGTGCTGTGCAAGTGGGCAAATGATATGGATGATCGATTGTTCTTTGGGGAGGCTGTTCTAAGGGACATTGAAACAGCCTCCACTCCATGAGAAGAACCATTCATTTGGGTTCTACCAGGTGCCCCATATTCCTCTCACCTTACCAGGCTCAGTCATGCTGGTAGGGTAGTCCAGAAAAAAGTGCGCCAACTAGAGGGAAATGACTACCCGTATGTTACTGAGCGCATGTTGCATTAGAGTATTGACGTAAGGAGTGGGTAGAGGACACTGTAAGAGCACATATCTGCAAACACAGGCTTCCTGGGTTGGCCAGTATTGAGAAGCGGGTAGTACACTTAGTGCGGGTTTGGCATATTGGGAGGAGCATCTACATGGATACAGTGGAGTATCTTAATAAATACTGACATAAATGGGTCCATCATGTGGAAGTCCCAGATTTAAATAGGGGGATGGTCCGTAAACCGGATCTCACTCAGTACCAATAGCCTCTGGGGTTACTAGAGTAAGGATGCCACTACTCTGCATTAAAGCACTCTACCCAGTGTTCCCATGTTAACAGGGCAGTAGTTGCATGTAAGTCTGCCCATAAAAATGCCTGTTCATTGTGAGTTATTTGGGAAAAACAAACCAATGTTATATGAGCTGTATTAAAATTGTTGTATCCATATATTTTGTATATTTACATGATGACTGTCTGTTACTAGCATATAGTTTCACAGGAGTTGTGGCCATTACTTCAATGCTGCGTCATGTCTAGTACAGTACAGTATTTTGGCCCCTTTAAGCATACATGCTGAAGAAATATATATATGTCAATATAACACACTACACAGCAGGCATACTTTGGACTGTAACCTGGTCAGAGCCCCAGGATAGACACTGCTAGGGAGCAGAGAGAGAAGGTTATACATGTGTAGTATTTGTTACAAGGTACCCCTGGGAAGCTATGGTCACAGTGAGCAAATATTCCCAACAGGTGTGGATATAATGCTAGTGTAATGTCATAGCTGTGAGTGAGATACACCTGAGAGCGACGGGTATAGTGTGGCACCAAGGAATAGGAGGGTTAAAGTATTGTGCAATGTTTAGTTCAATAACAATACAATAGCCATAACGCCTAAGGGTGCTGTCCTTGTTTTCATCTGTTCTAAATATATGCTCAAATATTGTGTACAAATTATGTGTAGAATGTTGCTGCTGAAAGGTGCAGGTACAATTATAGTCACAGCATGTTTAGCAGGCGTAACATGTTCCTATAAATTGAATGTGGATTCAAGGTTATACTAGTAGAGATAGGTAGAGAAAGAACCCAATGAAGCACTCACGTTCGCCCTCTGGTGATGAGTGTAATGATTAAAAACATAACTTTATTAATTTGCAGCACATATAAAATAATGGGTGTTAAAACAAAGTACTGAAGGTAATCAGACCTGTGTACTGATAGCCGTATAGGCTCAAGATCAAAGGTAATAGTGTGCACTTGGTAAATCCAGTTAACACACAAAACAACAGTCCTAGGGTATCATGCAGTAAGCGGTGGAAAAATGCATTAGCCAGTTTAGCAATTAGCCATGTTTTTGGCGTGTTAAACTGGCTGTATGCTGTAAGGGGCGAATCCCTGGGGAATGAATGCGCCACCACCATTTGATGAAATGGCGTGTAACCGGTGGCGGGACAGCTGCCTGGCGAGTAACTGCCGAGAAGCCATCCCCTGCCGAGTTGTGTTTGCAGCAGAGAGAGATCCGCTGCTCTCTCGGCGCAAACATCAGCATAATAAAAATTATTTTTAAAACAACTTTTATTCATAGTGTACATGTACAGGGGGTCTCCGGAGCTGAACCGCATTGGTTTCAGGTCGGGGGACCCCCTGCTTCCCGAGATACAGACCCCTTTATGAGGTGCCGGTATCCCTCTGCATTTAAAGATCCCGATCACGTGACCGCGGAATGTAAACAAAGCAGAGGGATACCGGCACCCCATAAAGGGGTCTGTATCTCGGGAAGCAGGGGTTCCCCGGACCTAAAACCAAAGCGGTTCAGCTCCGGAGACCCCCTGCACATCTACACTATGAATAAAACACACATATCAATAAAGACTCGTTTCTTACCTTACAGGGTATCTGCTATGGTAGCGAAGCAGCATTAATATTTATTTAATAATACTGTACAGTGAGCAGGGGGTCCCCCGAGCTGAACCGCATCACTTTGTGGACCAGGGACCCCCTGCTTCCCGAGTTACAGGCCCCGGTATGTGTGATCGGATGGGCAGTGTCGGCGCCATGTTTATAGCGTCCCATACGCTACGTGCCCGCAACAAACATGGCGTTCACACTGTAACCGATGCCCCAAACCTGGGCCTGTAACGTCACATTTTCGTCATATGGTTCCCATGGCCCTGATTGGGCCGTGAAAACCATGTGTTTTGGCCGATGTAAAAAAAAATGATGACGTCACTTAAAGGCAAAGAAAGCACAGCCAATTTGCTTCAATTGCCTTTAAGATGACGTCATGAAAAGAAACATGGCCACCCTCACATGGTACGGTAGCCAATCAGAGCGTGGGAAGTCTATCCCTACTCTGATTGGTTCAAGTACCATGTGACCGGCTTTCAATGACGTCATATCCGTTCTTCCCCAAGCCTCTATCACATGGTCTACTAGAGCCAATAAGAGTTGGGATGGAGTTCCCACGCTATGATTGGCTAACGTACCATGTGAGGGTGGCCATGTTTCTTTTCATGACGTCATCTTAAAGGCAATTGAAGCAAAGCCATTCTGATTGGCTGTGCTTTCTTTGCCTTTAAGTGACGTCATCATTTTTTTTTACATCGGCCAAAACACATGGTTTTCACGGCCCAATCAGGGCCGTGGGAACCATATGACGAAAATGTGACGTCATAGGCCTTTAAAAGCCTATGTCGTCTCATTTTGAAGCCAGACGCCGAAGAGGGAGGACCTCCTACTGAAGAAAGAAGACCAGGGCGTGGCAGAAGACGGGAAGAAGATCCCGGAAGAAGGTAGAAGAATACAGATGAAGATGGATTACAACTAGAAGACCCCTGGATTGTCGTGTTTTATTATTTTAATGTTTATTATTTTATGGTTTTTTATTTTATGGGTTCCTGTTCGTGGATTGGTTCGTGAGTAAGCTGATCAACGGGAGTCGGTGGGGTCAAGTAATGGTAAATTAAATAAAGAAATGTATTTAATGTTAATGTGTTTTTTTTTGCTTTTTCATGTTAATTTTTTTTATTGCATATCATTTCTTGCCACTGTATGTATGTATGTATGTATGTATGTATGTATGTCTAGAGAGATATACTTACAGGGTAAGAAATTATAGTGTTGTTAAAGCTTGATTTACTGTATTGTAAATGATTGTGGCTATGCTGCTATGCATAGATGCGTGTTAAAAGTATTTTATTTTTAGAGAGATGTAATTTTTGGGCTTCTATGCTGTACTGTAGGTTATGGAGAGGCTTGCTTTAGTATATTGCAATTTTTGGTGTCCTTTTTTGTATGTTTTGAACTTGTTCTCTGTAACGATAGCTATAGTTAATTGTGTAATTGGTATGGATGGTATTTTAATTGTTTAGGGATGTAATTCATGTCTGTTAATTCATTGATGGTGACTTTATTGCAAGAGACAGGGGGTGCCCAATGCTGCATCCAATTGACAAAACATATAAAGTAAAATACTTCAATAATAATAATTGGTTATTTAGTTAACCCTTTGGCCAAAGGCGTCATAAGCCTGCATACCAACGTCAAGGTATAACCAAAATAATGCAGGTCCTACACTACACTGTGAAACCTTTCCTTTTACCTCTGTGAGAGGGGAAAAAAACCATAATGGGTCTTGTTCCTGCAGCAAGTGAAATTACCTTCTCACAGAGGTAAAAGGAAAGGTTTCACAGTGGTTATACCTTGACGTTGGTATGCAGGCTTATGACGCCTTTGGCCAAAGGGTTAACTAAATAACCAATTATTATTATTGAAGTATTTTACTTTATATGTTTTGTCAATTGGATGCAGCATTGGGCACCCCCTGTCTCTTGTTATATACAATTGCCACGCTCAGTAGCTCTCTGGTTGACATAAATATATATTCACTTTGTGGTGGGTGGGGGAGTTTGAGCTTGCTGGGTATCTGTGTTAACCTATGTCTCTTTGGAGGCTGTGGCACCTCCCCCCAGAGCTCACTCCTCCTCCTTCACCCTTTTAACTTGGAAGGTCATTTCACTTGCTGCAGGAACAAGACCCATTATGGTTTTTTCCCCTCTCACAGAGGTAAAAGGAAAGGTTTCACAGTGTAGTGTAGGACCTGCATTATTTTGGTTATACCTTGACGTTGGTATGCAGGCTTATGACGCCTTTGGCCAAAGGGTTAACTAAATAACCAATTATTATTATTGAAGTATTTTACTTTATATGTTTTGTCAATTGGATGCAGCATTGGGCACCCCCTGTCTCTTGTTATATACAATTGCCACGCTCAGTAGCTCTCTGGTTGACATAAATATATATTCACTTTGTGGTGGGTGGGGGAGTTTGAGCTTGCTGGGTATCTGTGTTAACCTATGGTGACTTTATTGGATTACATAATATACTTCTTGTAATGTCAGGCTATTTTAGTTGGATTATTGTATTGTTAACATTGATTTGCAGCGTGTACATGTAGTTTACATGTTATGCTACATGTATACACTGTAAATGTAATGTTTTAAGTGGCATTTGAGGCTTTAGATTGAATGATTAAATGAGATTTGTTTAGGAAATTGGTTTTTAATTCATTGAGGATGTTATGCATATGTGGTGTTGCCATTGCAGGATGGCTTAACCCCTTAATTACCTTTGAGGTTAGTACCCGATAAGGTGATTAAGGGGTTCATTGGTATGTTAATGTAATTGATATGTATTGGCTATTTATTATTTTGGCAACGGACCCCAAGGATGATGCTGGCGACGGAGCCTTCTTATTGATGAGGTTAGTAGAATTTTCTTTATTTTATTACGGTATTTAATGTGTTTAATAATGGCCAAATAATGTATTATCCCTATGTGGATAATAGTTATTTGGCACATTATTGTACTGTATGTGCTGGGGGAGGGGGTATTGGCCCCAAGGGTATTTGGTAGGACTCCTCTGTGGGTAGTGGGTGAGGGTGGTTAGGCCTCAGGGTGTGCGGGGGTTAGTGGGGAAGGGTATGTGGGTGATGGTGGTTTAACCCCTTAATAACTGTAGCGGTTAATAACCGCTATGGTGATTAAGGGGTTAGGGGACATTACATTGGATGTTTTTATTCTTGTGATTGTTTTGCAGAAGCTGATGGGGCATGGGCAGGATGAAGATGAGGGTGGCCTTCATCGTGGCAGCCGGACATGGGTGAGTGCTATATGTATTTAATATCTTTATTGTTGTGTATGTATTTTAAATGGACAACTGCACTATTATCCATTTGTGGATAATAGCCATTGTGCCCATTATTGTTTTGTATGTTAGGGAGGTATAGATGTTGTTAGGGTCATATATATATATATATATATATATATATATATATATATATATATATATATATATATATATATATATATATATATTTAGTTACTGTGGGGCTGGTATGTGTATTTTTTATTATTGTGGGTAGTGGGGGTGGGTGAAGGGGGTATTAGCCCCAACGGTGTTTGTTTAGGGCTTGCGGGTGGGTAGCGGGAGGCCTTAACCCCTTCATGACCATAGCGGTATTAACCGCTACGGTCGTGAAGGGGTTAAGTGCACCCGCAACCCCCCCACAAGCCCTAAACAAACAACAAGGGCCAAATACCCCCTTCACCCACCCCCGCTACCCACAATAAAGCTGGCACGGCTCTTTAACCCCTTTATTGCCTTAGCGGTTAACCGCCAAGGTAATGAAGTGGGCTTTAAATGCATTTTTCCTGCCTCGGATGCATGCCGGGGGGGTCCGGTGCTGATATTAATGGTATCAGCTCCGGAGACCCCCGGCATCAATCCCAGCCAGGAAAAAGGCCTGAATTTTTTCTAAGTGCCGATCCGCCGCTCATCCGCTGCCTCTGAGCAGCAACTTGCCATCTTTTTCTTGCGTGGCTGATCCGCCAGCAAAACGGTATTCTAGAGAGGCGAATAGCTCCGCTTAGCTACTCGCCTCTACTAGAATACAGCGTGGCGGAAAAAGTTGGATTTTTAGGCGGAAAGTGCCTTCTCGCCCCGCCACCGGCGGGAAAAAAAACCGCCAGCCAAACTGGCGTTTTTTTGAATCTCGCCACTTTCTCGCCCGTTACTGAATATGGATAGGCTTTTTAGGCGGGAAAGTGTCGAGAAGTGCCTTTCCGCCGCTTACTGCATGAACTCCCTAGTGCGGATCTGTGTAAAAAGCGGATATAACAGGGTGTGCTTAGGTAAGTACTAGAACTACAGGTCATAAAGGCAGTATCTGCATATGCCAGATGTTGCCATAGGTGGTATGACTAGTAGTGGCTGATACACATGTCTAAGTAGAGGAACCTCAATGTAAATTGCGTTAAATGTGTAAATTCATGTGTCAGTATGAAAGGTCACTTTTATTGTTTTTTTCAGTTAGGGAAAGTGTCCCTTATTGAGCTTAGAGCCACATGTAAAGGATAAAGAGTATACTACCCAACACTGGGGATGTGTGTGATACTCTGGAGAGGTCCCTTGAATAGGGCCTCAGAGTATCATAATGGAGCTGCCTAAATACAGATCAACAAACACACACCTGCATCCAAGGTAGGGACTAGGAAGTCTCTGCACAGGGTGACAGGATATGGATCCTCGAATAAGATCCCTGACAGAGGTCCCAGTGGGATGTAGGAAGAGCGCATGTACACAGCAAGGGATTGCCGATATCCACAGACATTAAAGGTGACACGCAACGGGCCTCCTTGGGGAACCCGGCAGGGAGGGGTTAGAGTTAGACCTGCTCAATATAAACAGATCATGTAGTAACTTCATTTTAGTTTTTTGGGGGCACCTTGCTTTGAATTGGCACTGAGAGGGATTTTCATCTTGTGTAAAGTAAAAGAACAGTAACATTTCAGTTACGCCAAAAAGTAACAGTAAATATTGTTTTGTTCTGTTTCACAATTGTAAAGTAAATAACATTGACCCTAAGTCAATGTTAGGGCAGGCTCTGCTTTGAACCCCAGCTTAATTGATTCCTCATAAAGCTTTTAGTAGTCAATCAATAGTTCATTATCAATTTCATAACCAGTAAGTGTTCTGCTAGGGGGAGGTAAGACAGTAACCCTAAGTCATCACAAGATTTGGACAGGGCCACGGATTTAGTGCCACACCACTACCACTCGAAATATGCTGTGGTTCATTTGAATGAATAACAGATTTCAACATTTTGTGGCAACAGCCGCCTGCAACGCTCACTAGTAATGCCTCCCGCAGGGCTAAACAGTCCTATAGAGTGGGAACGGGAAGGTGGACAGCTTAAACAGCGCACAGCATCTCTGAAATGAAGTTTCCAGGTATCCCATTTTTCTACCCCGTACTTATAAAGATTGTCACTGATGTTAAGGCTTTTTGTATCATTGAAATACTCCTACACCATAAAGCAGCTGAGTAGGCATCTGCGCCAGACACACCACCAGCAATATCTTCTTTTCACATTTTCTCAAAGACTGATCAGATGTCGGATGATCTCAGTGTCACTACTTTTACCATTGAGATGTTTTTGTTGGTTCGTTTGTACTCAGTGGCAGCAGAAGATGGAGATGAAAAAGCTCTTGCAGCAATAGAAGCAGTAGGGCTCGGTGGAACAGACTCAGCAGCTTGTTCTCTTTCCAATGAGTCTTGTACTTTGTCAGATACTAATGCGATACTGTAAGTCGTTCTTTATAAGCATTGATGTCTGTGCCCTCTAGGAGAGACAACCTAGCATTGTAGGTAAAACACAGTGTTCACATTTTAAATTGCATATGACCCTGAGGTCTGCTGAAAGGGCATGAGACTGGTTGTTAAGGAGGCTGACAAATCAGAGAGAATGTTCCTGCTGGAAACTCTCTTTCAGGATCTCTAGATGTTTTCCCAGGAGCTGGATGAGGGGTATGACTTGACTGAGGGAAGCCACTTTGCTACTCACTTCCTGTGTGGCTGCTTCAAACTGTTCTAATAATTCACACACTCAAGCCATGATTTTCCACTGGGATGGAGTCAGGAAAGTCGTACCTTCTTTGCCTTCATCATGAGATGACAAGTAGCTGAATATTGCTGGTTTCTGCTGCAAAATCTGCTAGGACATCTAACAAGTGGAATTCCACCTGGTGACAACCTCTTGCTTGAGCTGATGGCGAGGTTAATGATGGGTAGCATGCTTGAGCAGATGGCGAGGTTAATGATGGATATACAGTATTGCTGGTTATTCAGCTTTCTACATGGTGGGGAAGAATGACAGAAGTGGCCACAGATCCCGTCTCCCACTGCCAACATCTCCTGCACAGCTCTGCCATTTTAAAGTCCAGGAACTTACCAGGAACACTGTACCCAGACGAACGCTCAGGGTGATCTCTTCAGAAGAAGTTCCAGTTGCAGTGGATGCCTTTGCTTAATGCGGTGAGTGTCTGGGATTGAAAATTACTTTCGCTCCATGGATGAGCCAGAGGACTCTCATAAGGGAGGTACCAGTGAGAGGTGGGAACGGGCTTGAAGAAGGTCCTTAGTACCCAAAATGTATCCCCCCTTAATTGGACAGTTATTTTCCCATATTATTGGATAGGTCCTGCCATATATATAACAGGGTTTGCATTGGTTACTTGTAGGGTTTGTTTCACCTTTAAGTGTTTCCGGTTCACATTTTCGCACAGTTAGAGATTTGAGTGGGGCTCATGGGACACAGTGTTTCCAGTATTTTATGGGATATATATTTTTTACTGAATTGCATGATTTGCAAATAGAAAGAAAACATCTTTGCTGTATACTTGCGTGCTAGTCTTTCATTTTTGAGGGCTGTGGGTACCCTTTTTTTGTTCACGTGCTTTTGGGAATCAGGGGAGATTTTCTTACCCATATTCCCCATGTCTATTTCAGTGAGAGGGGTTTATAGCCCCAGACCGTGTGATCCCAGTGATTGTTGTTATATTTTCAAGTGGAGCACAAAGAGGTTTCAGTATAGATGAAGTCTTTTCAAAGGATCATTGTAATTTAATAGAAATGGAAGAAGAAGATTTGAACAAACAATTACAAAAATTAGAAAAACTCTCATAGGAAATAAAACAATGATCGGACATAGTTACTGTACTTTAGAAACACAGTTAGAATGTAACAGAATGCCGAGAGGCGTAAGCATATTTATAGCACCAACATTTTATCTAGATAATGAGGTTTTCATAGGAGAAGGAAATGGAATACAGTTGTGCATTTGAACTCATGAGGTTATTAATTATCTTTGAAGGAAATGACTGAAAAGTTGAGATAGATAAATGAATGCACTCCAAGAGAAACGGGAACCCTTTGACCAGTTACAGGAATATAATATACTAGTGTAGCCCTTTTCCCCTCTAATGTGAAGGGTCTACTAGTGCTGGCGGTACCTGTCGGCTCACAGGGATCTGAGCCTCCGCTACTGGGAGCCTGGGGTAACAAATATACTGAGTGGCAGCGCCTCCACCTGCACGGGATCCCAATTGGATGGGATAACACCAAGCAGGAACTATTAATAACAGTCCACAGATTATAAGAACAACAATAATAACATTTACTGTGAGTAATAACCATAAACCACATACAGGCAATAGGAATACTAATGGTTACAGCTATACCTCGCCGCGCAAGGCGTTGGCCCATCACCGGGTATCCCCATACCGTGTCCACAGTACCAGAGGTGTCCTTTGGTCACTTCACCCAGTAAGTGTCCCCAAAAGATGCCCACCCCTCTAGGCATGATCAGCACCTTATTATACCGGTGTTGGTTCACGTTTGGTGAATGGTACCTGCCGGGTGTATCCACACCTGGGCGCACTAACAACGAGAAGCAGGGGATCCGCCAATCTAACGATATCCTCTGCTGGATGGGATGTCTCCCTCTGGAGTGACTTCCACAATGATGGTCGCTCCCTCTCTGGCAGTCTGGTCACAGACTGCAGCTGCAATAGTTCAAATGAAACCACTGTGACCCTAAGCTGGCTTATCACTAAAAGGGCAGGATTCCTAACTGAAGGGGCCTTCCCTAAAGCAGCCACAATCTAGGGTGAGTTGGGGCCTAACTGGGGCCTAGGGGATCTCTGGCCTAGTGCAGAGGGTCACAGACCCTGCACCTATACAACCTCCCCTAGCTGTCTCCTAGCTTCAACTGACAACAAGCCCTCACAGCACCAACTGTAACAACTGCCAGGGAATCCTAAAACTCCATTGGCCAGGCCTAGTCACCTGACTCCGCAGCAACCTCCCTTCTCCCAAGCTGCAGCGGAGGTAAAAGTCAAACCAGGGAACCCAGGCCACACTAGAAACACGGTTGAAGAATATATTGGAAGAAATAGAGGCGAAAGTAGAGATGAAAATGTTTCCATCAACAGTTTGCAGCTATTAATGTTGAGAAAGTTCCTGGAAAAGGATGAAACGGCGATGTACAGTAGTTAATAAACATTTTATATAATGTAAAGTAACCTAAGCATGCCTACTATAATTTGTTTTAGATTAATAGTCAGCAGGTATAGTGCACCAGGCAAGTAACTATTGTTACACGAGTGCTGCTTCTCTTCTAGGGTTTCTATATATATTTGTAATCTATTATTACTCTGGACATACGTTACAGAGGGATCACATATACATTACCGAATATATATAGGTAATTGAAGTACCAGTCAATTAGTTCCATTTGGATTACAAGTTATTAAAACCCCCTTATCTTTTGACTTATATAAACACAAACACATATACATGTAGGTAGTTAGGTAGGTATAGATAAAAAGAAAACACCATATACCATATACATCACATACTGTTCATACCAGTCAATTATTTCCAGCTGTTCTTCTTGTAATAGCGTTCCTCCGCTTGCAGCAATAAACACAATGGTTTGTATTGTATAAATTATGCTGGCGATTCAGAGCTATCCCGGATTATAGATGTCGCCCTCTTTCCCCCTAGTGTGAAGAGTCTACGGGTGCTGGCTTTACCTGTTGGCTCACGGAGATCCCAAACCTTTCGCCACGGGGAGCCCGGGGAGATAGAGCAATATGATCTTGGTACAGAGCCTCCACCTGGGAGGGATCCCAACGTAGTGGGAGGAGCCCTCACAGGAACCACAATGCTGATAGCCACACACAGAATATAATAATAACAACCTCCACTTATGAACATGTAAATATGCAGTAATAATGAAGAAAGTAAGGCTACTGGGTACAGCTACCCCATCCCCACACAGGGCCTTATCCCCCCACTTGTAACCCACACCGTGTCCACAGTACCTGACGGGGCCCTTGGGAACCCAACCACCTTGTGTAAAGAATCCGCTCCTCGGTTTAATGTTTGCCTTACCTTGCAGACTTGTGCAGTCCTGGAACACTTCCCCTGATATTTACTGCAGCCTGGATTCACTCACCAAAGCAATACTGCCACACGCCCCTTCTGCCATTGGTTCTCTGACCTTTAAGTACTGCTTTCCCACAATGCTCCCTGCCGAGCATAGTCCTTCCTGGATGTCTCTGTGTTCTGCCATAAGCCTTGTCTTGTCTGTCTCCTTGGTTCCTGAGACCGGCTGCTAGTGTCACGCAGCGGTCTGTTCCTGTGCTGAAGCGGAGTACTCTCCTTGTTGTCTTCAGCTCCCTGGTTCCTGCGACCGGCTGCTAGTCTCATGCAGCGGTCAGTTCCTGTTTCCTGTGCTGAAGCTGAGTACTCGCCTTGTTACTTCAGCTCCTTGTTTCCTGTGACCGGCTGCTATATTCATGCAGCGGTCTGTTCCTGGTTTCCTGCACTGAAGTGGAGGTTTCCCTGTGTATCTTCAGCTTCCTGGTTCCTGGGGCCTACTCTTTCCCTAATCTAGAGAGGCCATGTCCTGGTTCCTGCGCTGAAACGGAGGATTCCCCAGCCCGCTCAGGACTCTTGCGCTGAAGCACTGGTTTACCAGTGCAGCTAGGCGGTGTGCTACTCTGGTCTGTCTACCACCTCCTGAGACCAGTACCATGGGCCATGGTCACCGCACGCGCAGAGGCCACTCCCGCGCTCCTAAGCTGAAGCGGGGCTCTCCTGACTATCTGTTGCCGAACTCCTACTTGAACAACGTTTACCCTGATGTCTCCAGTCCTGACCCTGGCGTGTCCACCGACGATGCTGTCTTCTCCTATCCTGATCCTGCTACGTACGACTACGAACTGCGCAATCCGTATCAGCCTGCGCGGTCTAAGGTCGGTGCTTGTACAACCCCACCTCAGCCACGCGGTCCGACCCAGGTTTGTGGCGAGCACAGTCGTGACACCTTGGTGTCCACAAGTATACAACCCCCACCCCTATACAGACGAGCCAACGAGTATTCTAAAGCTTGCCTTAAACTATCCAGGTACATGCCGGGTACATGCTGGGTACATGCTGGGTACATGCTGGGTACATGCTGGGTACATGCTGCAACATTTCAGTGACATTTCTGTAGAGACTAATTGCCCATCGGATAAACACAGCAGGGGTCCCTGGCAGTCCGATTCAGTTTGAATGGGACTGCCAGGGACCCCCGCTGTTAATCCGATGGGCCATTAGTCTGTCTGCAGAAATGTGTGAAATGTAACAGCATGTACCCAGCATGTACCCAGCATGTACCCAGCATGTACCCAGGTCTTTTTAGAGATTGCCCCAGGATTGTTTTAGAATAATCGTCGGCATTACAGTATGTGGTCAGCGCTGCCACTATGGTGTGTGTACTTGGTTGGTGCACTTATAGATATAGGTACCTGCCAAGTGCTCCAGCACCCGGGCGCGCTGCTTAGAAGACAGAGGGGATACGCCGATCCAGCGATGGCTTCTGCGTCTGTGGTGGGTCCTGCTCCGCATAGGTGGTATCCAGCTGGAGTGCGCCACGTCTTGGTACCTTGAATAGTAGGGGAACCCCTGCTGCAGCCGCAGTGGAATAATGATGTGAACGGTGCTTTGGGTGTAAACACTGTAGAAGATATGGGAGAGAGAGAACCCAATGTAGCACTCAGGTTCACACTCTGGAGATGAGTGAATGAATTAAAAACATAATCTTTATTAATAACAACATATATAAAATATTGATCGAATGACGTACTGAAGGTGAGTTGATCCTAAATAAAGATAGCCATATTGGCTCCGGATCAAATTGATAACGTGTGCGAGATAATTTTAATAAACCACTGGTAATATGTCAACACAGTGTTCCTGATGCGGACCTGTGTGGTGGGTGATTACTCCAGGTGTGTCCGGGTAAGTACTGAGATTGCAGGTCACAAGGATAAAATATATCCTAGTACTTAATGGTAGGTGTGACCAGTAGCAACTGATAGACATATAAAACAAATACACTATGTATATCAGTAGTGGTAATGTTCAATCAGCTATGCTCCTCTGTAGAGATCTGTATGCCAATATCAGTGTCAGGATGACCAGAGGTAACCCTCTGGGTGCTGTACTCCAGGGGTGTGTTGACCTATATTAACCTGCGTGGCTAAAATCAGAGGTAAGTATCCTGACTATAGGTCGTGGGGGAGGTCAGTATCCCAATGAGGGAGACACTGATACTAGGGGGCAGGCTGGTATCTCACACATAAATCAGAGGGCTGGGTAGTGGTATAAGCTGAAAGATAAAACCTCACAGATGCTGTGCAGAATACCAAACACGGCAAGTCAGCTATAGTATTGCTGCAGGCAAGGTTCCTCAGTACTTGTAAATAACGGAGCACTATCCCTTGGTTACTTGTCAGGTAGTTAGGGTGAGGTAAGGTGCTCAAAAGTGTCCTATACACAGGAAAGAGGGGAGTACAATCTGGATATTGATTATTATCAATGCATGCATTTGAGTATTCAAAAGTAGGGGCACCAGATACCCTGAAGGTGGGGGTAGGTAGTCCAGAGACAGCCTCCTCCACCTCATTGGGTTGGCCCTGAGTACTCACTGTACCACTGCTTTGGATCGCGGTGCGCTGCATCACTCTCTACCTTGCTGGACTACCTTGTCAGGTAATCTGAGCCCAGATCACTATCTTCAGGGATGCGCAGCGTTACAACTGTGTCCCTGATCTCAAACAGCTAATGGGGCAGTGTCCTTAACTAAGGACCTGTCCCTATAGCAGCCACAATCTAAACATATCAGCCGGGGCCTATCAGGGGGTTTCTGGCCTAGTGCAGGGGACACAGACGCCCTGCACATACACCCTACCCTATCTCTCTCCCAGCTCTGACTAATGTGGTCCCAGCGCGTGACAAGTTCCATGCACCCGACCGTCTGCCCCTGTGCCTGATGGGAGATGTAGTCCCCGCGGAGCCTCTTCGTTGACTGGCCGTCGCTTGCGCTATCTCCTGCACATGCGCAAACTGTCATGGCCGCTGCAACTCTTCCTGCACATGCGCGAGCCTCTGCGCGTGTGCGCACACACCCAACATGGCGACGCCCTGCAGAGGGAGCCGCTGGCGAACTCGTCCCCCCCCCCCCCCTCATAGCAGCGGAGGTTCCGAGAGGAAGACAGGGAACCGGAGAGCCAGACTGCATAGAATAAAGGCCAAAGACCTAATTTTGTGGATAATGAGTTTACTGTCCCAAGGAATAAAGGAGGAAGCAGCCACAGAATAGGAGAATTATACTTGTGCTCAAATATGTGTCAGGACAGTGGGTGTTTCAACTGTAGGATTGAGGAACTTCCTCTGACAAATGTGAGGATAAATATAAACTGTAAGGATATATATCAGAATGAATATATTGCAAAGGAAATGTTAATGACCTTAGTTATATGAAATGTAGATTGTGCTGAAATGCTATGAATGCCTCCCAGCTATGAGCACTTGTATTTATATGGTCAACCAAACTCTAGCCAGACATATACATTATAATGCCCCAGTAAGGAAACACTATCTATTTCTGGAATGTAATACGAGATAAGAGACTGCTCTCCAGATCCTAGAAATGACATTTTCCACCTTTGCACTTCAGTGGATGGAAACGTGGAGCAGAACGGCACACTCTTTGTCAGATAATGAGGGGACATATACTGTAATGGAAAAACATTTGTAATACTCACTTTACAGAAATAAAGCCGCACTATACAATCACTATAAAGAGCATTAGTTTATCACCTCGTAGGAAAACAAAGAAAAATGGAATTATGATTCCCGTGTAATCAGACACCGTGAGTCCATTCTCTTCTTGATTTATGATATTCTATTCTTTCTGCTAGTTTTCCTCTTAAGGGAAAAGATAGGACATAATAAACTACTGATATCGTTCCCATTTCTGTTATCTATCCCATGACAGTTTAAGGTAACTTTGGCTGCAGTAATAAAAAATATATGATCTAATTTTAAAATGAACAATTAAGTCATAAAACGGGGAACAGCTATATTACTTTTTCTATAGGTGTCATGAGAGTGATATGTGTGTGTGTGTGTGGCTTGGAGACGGCAGAAAACTATTTTATTGTAAAAAGAAACCAATGCATTTTCTAGGGACGCTGTCTGCCTTTTCCATGCATTTCACTGGCTGAAAATAGGTTTCAAATCAATATATCATTTTCGTTACACGTTTATTCCAGTCGCACAGAATGGGAAGCGTGTGCACTGCTAGCAGAGACATGTTTGGAACATGAAGAAGCAGTGGTGTTAGCAGCACACGCGTGTTCATTCGATGGCCCATATGTTTCTCTATATATACAAAGTGTCATTTGATGCACTGCTCCAAACTTGTTGCTCCAATTTCTTACATAAAATGCATATTTTAAGCAATAGTGTGACACATAGACGCAGAATGTCATACATCTCATTATTGTCTATATATATATATATATTGTTCTATGTACAGTTGCGGCCGGGCTGACTCTAATGCGGCTGCCCCCGCAGTTTAAAAATAGCGCGGGCGGCGCGCGGTTATCTTCGGCTGAAACCCGACCAGTTTTCCCGCACCTCAGGCGCTTCCAATAGTAAGCGCCGTTAGAGCTTATCTATTGAAGCGGCCGCCGCACGGGAAACTCCGTTTGTAAATGGAGAACAGACCCGCGGCTAGCCCGCTATGCGCCCGGCAAGCTCCCGGCAACCTTTAGAATGAGTTTAGCCGGGACAGTAATTTCTCCCCAACTCCTCCTACTGACTCTCCCCAAGGTGCAAGCTGGGGCAGAGACGCAGAATGTGATACATCTCATTATAATCTGTGCACCATGTAACTCCCCCCAACTCCTCCTACTGACTCTCCCCAAGGTGCATGCTGGGGCAGAGACGCAGAATGTGATACATCTCATTATAATCTGTGCACCATGTAACTCCCCCAACTCCTCCTACTGACTCCCCCCAAGGTGCAAGCTGGGGCAGAAACGCAGAATGTGATACATCTCATTATAATCTGTGCACCATGTAACTCCCCCAACTCCTCCTACTGACTCTCCCCAAGGTGCATGCTGGGGCAGAGACGCAGAATGTGATACATCTCATTATAATCTGTGCACCATGTAACTCCCCCCAACTCCTCCTACTGACTCCCCCCAAGGTGCAAGCTGGGGCAGAAACGCAGAATGTGATACATCTCATTATAATCTGTGCACCATGTAACTCCCCCAACTCCTCCTACTGACTCTCCCCAAGGTGCAAGCTGGGGCAGAGACGCAGAATGTGATACATCTCATTATAATCTGTGCACCATGTAACTCCCCCAACTCCTCCTACTGACTCCCCCCAAGGTGCAAGCTGGGGCAGAAACGCAGAATGTGATACATCTCATTATAATCTGTGCACCATGTAACTCCCCCAACTCCTCCTACTGACTCTCCCCAAGGTGCAAGCTGGGGCAGAGACGCAGAATGTGATACATCTCATTATAATCTGTGCACCATGTAACTCCCCCCAACTCCTCCTACTGACTCCCCCCAAGGTGCAAGCTGGGGCAGAAACGCAGAATGTGATACATCTCATTATAATCTGTGCCCCATGTAACTTCCCCAACTCCTCCTACTGACTCTCCCCAAGGTGCATGCTGGGGCAGAGACACAGAATGTGATACATCTCATTATAATCTGTGCAACATGTAACTCCCCCCCAACTCCTCCTACTGACTCTCC